>NW_012115533.1:3685551-3691661 GCF_000951035.1 Colobus angolensis palliatus
TCTCCAAGTCCCCACTAGATTAGCTAGACACAGAGCATTGATTGGTGCCTTTACAAACCTTGAGCTAGACACAGAGTGCTGATTGGTGTGTTTACGAACCTTGAGCTAGACACAGAGTGCTAATTGGTGTATTTACAATCCTTTAGCTAGACACAAAAGTTCTCCAAGTCCCCACCCAACTCAGGAGCCCAACTAGCTTTGCCTAGTGGATCCTGCACCAGGGCTGAGGGAGGAGCTGTCTGCCAGTCCTGCCTCATGTGCCTGCACTCCTCGGCCCTTGGGAGGTGTATGGGACTGGGATCTGTGGAGTATGGGGCAGCACCTCTCGGGAAGTCTTGGGCTATGTGGGAGCCCACCACTGAGGGGTTCCGGCATGGTAGGCTCCCGCAGGGAGGTGGTGAGGCTTGGCAAGAATTTGAGCACAGTGTGGGCGGGCTGGCAGTGCTGGGGGACCAGGCACACCCTCCGCAGCTGCTGGCCTGGGTGCTAAGCCCCTCACTGGCCAGGGGCGCTGGCCGGCCACTCCAAGTGCAGGGCCTGTGCCTGCCGGGAACTCACGCTGACCCGTGAATGCCATGGTCAGCCCCAGTTCCCACCAATGCCTGTTCCTCCACACCTCCCCACAAGCAGAGGGAGCGGGCTCTGGTCTTGACTAGCCCAGAGAGGGGCTCTCACAGTGCAGTGGTGGGCTAAAGGGCTCCTCAAGCGCTGCCAGAGTGGATGCCAAGGCTGAGGACTCGCCGAGAGTGAGGGCTGCTACCACGTTGTCACCTCTCAATATAACCATAAGGGAAATAAATTCCTTTATTAGCCCATAGTATGTTTTATTTTAGATACAACTGAGATCCCAGAGACTGAAGGAAGTGGCAAAGTAATCAATAAACGAAACCTCTCATAGTCTCTCTTAAGATTGTGTAGTATCTCACCATTAACAAGTACTATAGTTTGCAGTTGCTTGTTAATATTTTTTTCTTAACTTTTGTTTTCTTACAAAATTTATTTATTTTTTCCTTATTTTTTTTTTAATCAAATAGTACTTTATATTTCAGGACCGATTAAAGT
The DNA here is from genome assembly GCF_000951035.1 of Colobus angolensis palliatus. NCBI lineage: Eukaryota > Metazoa > Chordata > Mammalia > Primates > Cercopithecidae > Colobus > Colobus angolensis. Next base: position 3,686,614 of record NW_012115533.1, read on the forward strand.
TTGGAGAAATTGTCCAAAATGTATTTTTTAATGATTTTTTTTCTTTTGTTACTTGTTTGTTCTTATATCTCTTTATCACATTCTTAGGTATTTCAATAATAATAAAAATTCTCTGGAGAGCTGTATATATGTTTTCTTTAACTTGACATATCATGTAGGGCTTGATATTATTAGTCCTTTGATCTTATAATTATTCCCTTAACCACCTAGAGCTTTCCAAATTTTATTTCTCAGTTATGTTTCTGCCCTCTGTCTGGTTAAGATTTTGACCCCGTGACATGATATTTTATTCATGATCTGTCATCTCACTTTAGTATTAAAATAGATCGCAAGATTCTTTGATGTAAACTTCTGTTTATTATAGATATCAATATTGGTTTTATTTTGATACGAAGATTAACAGTATGTAATGATCACTTGCTAGCATCATTTTACTTTAAAAATGAGACAGTAAAATAGATTAACCATAAGATAAAACATATATTACGGTAGTTAATTGAATTATCACTGCAGAGTTTGTACTTATCATCAAATGTTATTACATTTCTTATTATTAAGTTCGGGAAAAAGGATAGCTCACTTAGGTGAAATTTACACTTGAAACACACAAGTATAATAAAATATGCAAAAATGTCACAATCACAATATATGATAATTCTGTTGGAAAATAATAATTTAGAAGCCTAAGATTTAGTGACATTTACCCTTAAATTTTATGTCATGTATTTAGTTAAGATATGAAACTTATTAGCAATACTCAGAGGTTAGAATAAGCCAAATCCTAAGAATTTGGAAGTAAGATTATCTCAGAAATCAATGCAGAATAGTTGAGAGCAGAAATGTATAACTCGAACTTAGAGGCATTCCACATTTTCCAAAAGCTCCCTGATTCTTTTCCCTGTCACAGATCTTTATTTCTCCTCCTCCTAACCTGAGACAAAACATTCTAGCTCTGCAGTCAGTAAATGCCCAGATCTTCAACTTTTCCAATGTTTCTTCAGCCAGGATGGAGCCTGGTTAATCCCAATGACACTGCTTCTCTGGGTGCTGTTACCTTAAATTTCAACAAGTTTAAGCTCCAAGCCGTATCCCTATTGTGTCTTCACACTCATGCATTCATCTCCATTTTTACAGGAATTATTTGGACATCTCACAAGTGCCTCAAAAGTAAACATTACAAAAACTGAACTCATGATCTTGCCTACCTTTCCAATTCAATTTAAATTGCCATACTAGCTCCTCACCCATTCGTTTTTAGTCTGGAATGTAACACTACCATTCACCCAGTAGTTCATGACAAAGTTTTGGGGGTTAACTTTGACAGTAGTTTGTCCAGATCTAATGTGTCACCACATCTTGTTGGTTCTAGGTCCTAAATTCTCTTGACTTCATCTCCTATTCTTCATCTCTCTGCCATTATGACTATACAAGCTATTGCTATGGTTCATCTGGAGCATCACAATAGAAGACCACAAATTATTCTGTCTTCCTCAATTTCCTCAATATTTGCTTCTTCTCCATCTGTCCTCTTTAAATATATTGAAGTGCTTTGTAATAAAAACACAAATAAAATGATATCACCACCATGCGTACCTATCAATGGCTTTTCTTTCCTTTTAGGGCAAAAGGAATGATTTAATACCCCAGGGCCTTTCTGCCCTGGTGCAAACCCATTTCTCCACATTTACCTTTGCTACTCTCCCTTTATCTCTCCCTGCTTCAGTTAGACTTGTCTACTTTGTGTTCTTAGAAATGACATGCTTCTTTCCGCTTCAGACGTTTGCACATTCACTCCCCTTTAACACATCTTGTTCTCCAGGTAACAGCATATTTAGCTCCCTCATTTCCTTCAGGTCTTTGCCACATGTCTCCTTCTCAATGAGGTAATCATTGACCACACCTTTGCACTCCTTATCCCCCTTCCATGGTTCCTCCTTAGCACTTATTACCATAAGATACCCTATACACTTTAATTACACATTGGTATGTTACCTGTCTCCCACCCTAAGAATTCAAGATTTTGAGACGATTAATCTGTTTTATTTGCTCTGCCATATCCTTCAGACATAGAGGAATACCTATCAATAAGTAAGCCCTCAATACATATTTGTGATGATTAATTCATGTAATTTAATTCACCTGATGACACAAAGTTCATACTTTTACCTCTATTTTAAAGATAAGGAAACTGTTAAATTCAGACAATGAGAAAGTGGCAGAGCAGAGATTAGAATCTCACGTGCTAGGCTACAGGTACTCTGGGTTCATGCTGAGACATGTGCTTGCATGGATTGGGAGGGGCAGAAGAGAAAATACTTTCTTTAGTAGAATGGTTATTAATTTTATAGACATTCTCAGGGCATTCCATTCCTAGTTTCTATTTAGTTTCAATGATGTACCTTATAGATAAAACAGAAATCAGTATTAGATACCTTGCCACTGGTGGATTTCTGCATTTAATTAACCATCTAAGTGGTAAAATTTAGTTGACCAGAGCAGCATTTTCAGCCTTGAAATATCAAGATACAGGAAACATTTTCATTTGATGCACTAAAAATTTGGATGCTTGCTTTTTCAGTTCAACACATTCTAATAGGTGTAAATTGCTTAAAAAATGGGATTCAGGATGTGTTTTATCTCCAAATATTGTTAACTTTTAAAATAGACTTTTCCTTAAAAGGACAAAATTTTCCTTGTTAGAAACAACGTTATAAAAGTGAAACTTTGGAAACTGAATACTTAATTCTACATTCATAGTAATAGCTAAATCCCAATAAATACCAAACACTGACACAGTTGTCATCACAGTAACTACTACCACAACAACTACTACAGCAAATACATTATTTCTCTGAACAAATTGGGTATATTTGCTCAAACACAAGACCACAGTAGTCAGAATCATCAAGTTAAAGGTTGTTAATCTGAAACCTTAATTAATCTTTGGTCTATTATAATATTTGGTCTAATATAATATTTGGCCCTCTAAAGATGTTAATACCCTAATCCCTAGAACCTATGACTATATTAAGTCACACAGCAAAGGAAAATTAAAGTTACAGATGAAATTAAATTTTCTAATCAAGTGACTTTGAGGAAAGTAGATTATTTTGAATTACCTGTGAAGTCCTAAGTCCTAATCACAGAGTTTCTCATACGTGGAAGTAGAAAGCAAAAGGAGGTCTGTGTCAAATTAATACAAGTGTCCATTTTTGGCTTTGAATGGAAAAGTCAAAAAATATGTGGAGCTTCTAGAAGCTGGAAAAATAAAAAAAAATATTTTTCCCATGGACATTCCAGAAAGAATGCAGCTCTACCAACACCTGGATTTTACTGGTGTGACATTTCTGACTTCTGATGTTCAGAACTGTAACATTTGTGGCATTTTATGGTACTATGTTTGTGACATGTTATTACAGCATCAATAGAAAATGAATATCGTGATTTTTAAAGTATAACCTGAAATGACATTCAGAACTTTTGTTATGGTGATTGTTATTGTCATTTTGACACACAGAACTTTTAAATTTTATGTAATATTTTAGAGGAGAAGAACTAAAAATATATATCTAGAATTAAGTCTGTAATTGTTACAGAAAAAAGACCCTATTACTGCAAGCAAAACTCCATGTCTAATGTCTGAAGATATTCAAACACCTGCCCATAGTTTTCTTTACAGAATGGTGACTTCTATTCCAGGTCCGTATAAAACATAATCTCTTCTAATGGAAGCTCTTTGGTAAGAAAATCAGGGAAGTGTTTTCCATCCTAATGATCTGGTGAGAGCCTTGAAGCAGTGGGTATTTGGATATCAACAAGCCTTACTGGAAATACTAGTTGTTTGACTTTGGGCACCACATGTAATGATTTTCATCTCTAAAAACTTGACAATAAAACTATCTACCATGTCTATTTGTGTGGATTAAAGGAAATTATTCACTGAAATAAAGTCTAATACATAGAAAAAGATTAACATAGCTTAACTCTTTTATTTTAATTTCAGATGACACTATTAAAATAGTAACACATGCAAGAGTCAAGTAGACCTGGTCTTAAATCCTGATTATTATATCATTTATTATTTGAGTACATTTGCCAAATTACTGAATCCTATAACCATTACATTCCTCAGTCATAAAATGTAGACACACTCACCTGTGAGGTAATACAAAGCTGGTGCATAAATTATAAATAAATTGAAGTCACTGGTATTATTAGGAATTACTATCACAAATAATAAGGCCAGGCACAGTGGTTCCTACCTGTAATCCTAGCACTGTAGGAGGCTGAAGCAGGAGGATCACTTGAGCCCAGGAGAGTTTGAGACTAACCTAGGCAGCACAGAAAGACACTGTCTCTGAAAAAAAAAAAAAAAAAACAAAAAAAAAACACGTTAGCCAGGCATGGGGGCATGTGCCTGTGCCTGTAGCCGAAGTTATTCAAGGGGAGTTAAAGGCTGCAGTAAAACATGATCGTGTCACTGCCCTCCAGCCTGGGCCACAGAGTAGCATCCTGCCTCTGAAAAACAAAAATATACAAAAGAAAAAAGAAAATAAAGATAGAAATAATAACAATAATGATAAATTTAAACTTACTAAGTAGTTTCTGATTATATAAACTCATTTGTCTACCAACAGATGAAAACTGGATATAAAATATATGATGTGAAGCAAGGCTGTGATTACATTATAAATCTAGCTATATCTTAAGAGGTAATTCAGATTGTAGAAATAGAAAAAAATAATTCAGAAAGGGCATTTTCTTCATACCCCAATCCCAGTCAAAAAATATTGTTAAATGTAATTGACTTGAAACCTGGGATTTCTATTGTGGTTAGAGTATGATAAAAAAAATGGTAAAGAGTATATCACCACCCACCCCACAGAAATACAAACCACCATCAAAGAATACTATAAACACCTCTATGCAAACAGAATAGAAAATCTAGAAGAAATGGATAATTTCCTGGACACTTACACGCTCCCAAGAATAACTAGGAAGAAGTTGAATCCCTGAAAAGCCAATAGCAGGCTCTGAAATTGAGGCAA
>NW_012115533.1:3693167-3693518 GCF_000951035.1 Colobus angolensis palliatus
CATTGCCAAGACAATCCTAAGTCAAAAGAACAAAGATGGAGGCATCACGCTACCTGACTTCAAACTATACTACGAGGCTACAGTAACCAAAACAGCATGATACTGGAACCAAAACAGAGATATACACCAATGGAACAGAACAGAGCCCTCAGAAATAATATCACACATCTACAACCATCTGAACTTTGACAAACCTGACAGAAACAAGAAAAGGGGAAAGGATACCCTATTTAATAAACGGTGTTGGGAAAACTGGCTAGCCATATGTAGACAGCTGAAACTGGATCCTTTCCTTACTCCTTATACGAAAATTTATTCAAGATGGATTAGAGACTTAAATGTTAGACCTAA
>NW_012115533.1:3697246-3701130 GCF_000951035.1 Colobus angolensis palliatus
ACTGAACAATGAGATTCCTTGGACACAGGAAGGGGAACGTCACACACTGGGGCCTATTGTGGGGAGGGGGAAGAGGGGAGGGATAGCATTAGGAGATATACCTCATGTAAATGAGGAGTTGATGGGTGCGGCACACCAACATGGCACATGTATACCTATGTAACAAACCTGCACGTTATACACATGTACCCTAAATAAAAAAAATTTAGAACAACTTCTTAAAAATTAATCACTGTTAGAAGTCTCGTACAATATTTTAAAGGCATTAGAACCAAATTCATATTTAATCATCTATAATTTAAATACAGTGCATTGCCATTTTCAAATCAAATAAAATAATTATAAAAAGGAAAATATTTTAAGTCACCCAAAATTACATCACCCAGAAATGACTGTTATTTATATTTGATGAACACCATTCTGGGGATCTCAATATTTATATATACTGAGACACACCAAAAATCATTTTTGATAGACTGTTTAATTTTCAGTGCTAAGGCCAGAGAAAAATATTCCAAAAGCTTTTATACCCTTATTTCTGTTCTTCTTATATGTTTTACAACTAATATTATTATACAAAAATATATAATCTTCTATTTACAGGAGTTACCACACTACAGCTTCATTTGAAAGTATTGTGTTGTAGTGATCTGGTTAGAATATATTTTTATTTTTGGAGAGAGGTTTATTTAATTCTTATCTTTATAGAAACTGAAAATTTATAAGCCTCTTCCTGAGTTTCCAAATTCCATACATACAAACTATAAATGAAAAATTTAGGTGAGCTCTTATTTTATTAAAGGAGACACAAATGAAGTTGAGGGAAACTGCACTGAACTCTTGATGCTGTGCTGCAAGCTGGGATCATATCCCAAATAAATGTCTCCCCTCCATGTGACTTCCATCATGTGTATAATTAAAATCTGTGCCACTGCAAAGTTCTAAATTACAATGCCATAGACCAACCTAGTCATTCATGAATTGTCCAAACCAAGAATGCAAATGAAAAGCTTTATGACATTTCATTTCAGATTTTTATATTTGCACTTCTGACTTGAATTTCAAGGAGTTCCTCTGAATTATTTAAAGAAAGCTATAACTCTTACTTTTCAGATTGCCTCAGAAAGATAAAGCCGCTCTTGCTGACTTGGTAAAAATCATTATTCTGAGATTTCAAGACTGTTGGGCAGCTTAGATAGTCAAAAACGGCAGCACTAACTGTGGTTACACATATTCACTTCTCTGAATTACTGTAGGAATATTTCTCTTTACTAAATATTTTAAAATTTTGTATTTACATTTTAGCACTGTAAACTATCAAAAAATTTGTAATTATGCTTGAGATAATTATGCAGAGTCTGCTAACCCTGACATTAATATCTGTATGTTTTGAATTTTTAGAAACTGTTTTGACAAAGTTGCTTTACATTTTGCTTTGCAGAAATGAGAATTTCAGTAATGTAAAGAATTGCAGAGCAATGATCAATTGACAGAAGCCGCATATCAGAAGGATCAGCAGTGGAGCCTTCGTTCTGTCTGGAGAAGAGCTGGCTAGACAAATACTCATGTAATTTTCTTATGTGACTTTTGTAACGGGGAAGGTGTTGATACCTTCAACTGAGATATTGAGATGATGAAGTGGGGAAATGGGGGAAATTTCATAGTATAGAAGAGAAGTTGCTGGACAGATAATTTAGCAGGCAATTACTACAATTAGCAAACTTTCCTTTTTTTATCCACTGATATGCAAGGAAGGAGAGAATTAGGAAGAAGGTAATCAAGCATCTTGCCCAGTCACATAGCAAGAAGTGAAGTTAAATATTCAAACCCAGCTATTTCTGGCTTAAAAGCCGACTTTTTACCCGGGATACTGGTTAAAATTATACTTGTTAATGAAACAACCTGTGAATAGAATATAACATTAAAAAAAAAAAAAAGTAACCTAAGAATAGAACTTGGAAAGTTCAATATTTAGGACTTGGGAGAATAGAAGGACCTTTTGAGATTGTTCTAGATGATATGAAGAAACAGAGTCATCATTTGAAATCAAAGAGAGTAAACAATCACAAGTTGAAATGAGGGGAAAAAAAATTAAGAGAGGCACAGTAAATAGAAAAGTCAAATATTTTATCCAACTTCAATAATGACATGATGAGGTGGAGAAGAAAGTGGACTGAAAGCCAAAAGATCCAGTCAAGTCTAAACTGTATCACAAGTTTCTCTGAGCAGCAGCATTTTCAAACCCCACAAGAGCAGTTTCCGTACAATACCATTCTGCTTATCTTTATCAAGTTCACGATAAGCCAAGAGAAATTCAAAAAAATGACTTAATTTCATTAACAGTAAGAGACCTGAAAAAATACATAAATAAATTAACTTCAATTTAGATCTATTTTATAGCTAGTCCTAATTGTTAACACCTTCTTTTACATTCTGCACAGTTAATGTATTTCATTATAAATACAGCATTTGTACTGTAATGTTCATCTATATCAGAAGAAGATAAAAACGTAAAGAAATTATAATGAAGGAAAAGAAAAAAAGGAACTGAAATGTCTAGGAGGCTTCATTTTTGTTTGGATTGGGATATTTGTTTTTTATTAATATTGCTAATATTAATTTATTAATATTAATTTGCTAGTGTTTATATTACTATTGAGACTATTCATATATTAGCAATGTTTGAGAAAGTTGATTTTGTACTTAACACATAACAAATGCTTATTAGAAATATAGAACAGAGATATTTATAATAAAATTTCAACAGTACTGAATGAACTGCCATGTTAAAATATTATTATTAGATTAGTTATTAATATTAAAAATAATTGAGATTTAAAATGGTTATCTTTGGGGTGTATCTGCTATGATCAGGTTTTACAATAAAAGTAATTTCTAATTGTTGTTTATATTATGTCATTCTTATTTGGAATAAAATATACAATGCTGAGTTAGATATATAGAATTAATTTGTTAAAATATTTAAGACAAAAAGATCATTTTTTGTTTTCTTATGCTGTAATAAAATATGATGGTTTTGCAACTTTTGATCCTAAAACACAAGAACAATTGTCTAATCTAATATAGCTACAAAAATGATAAACAATGGTTAGTCAAAATATGTATCTCAGGAGATGATCCTGCAAAAAATGTAAGAAATTTTATGTAGAAACCTCTTTATGAAGATTAAAATTTTAATTATTATACAAAATGTACTGTGAAATCCTGAAATATTTAAATCTACATAAATTAGTTTACACAGTGATTTCCAAACTTGTTTGTAAAATTTATTTTCTATAACATCTTCAGTGAAACTATTGTCTCAAATAATATAGTTAGTAAAGTATTGGAACAGTCTCCTTCTTAAATTTTACTTATTCTCAGATTTTAGTTGTACACATTTTTCAGGAGGCAAGGTAACCGATTTTCTGAAATGTCTTATGTTATTTCCTAGATTACACAAATTATTTTCACAGTTATATATGACAAATCCTATAATTATGATTTTCTGTGAACTACAATTATATCATGACTGAATTATTTTACAATACAGTATAAGCATATTTTATTAAATATACTACTTTCTATTTTAAAAAATAGAAGATTCAGGCCGGGCGTGGTGGCTCAAGCCTGTAATCTCAGCACTTTAGGAGGCCAAGATGGGCGGATCACGAGGTCAGGAGATCGAGACCATCCTGGCTAACACGGTGAAACCCTGTCTCTGCAAATATGCCTACTCACTGAAATTTATTTTTAACCCCAAAATTAATAATCACGGTACTTTCGCAGTTTGTGGACATGCACAGAGCAGTAAAAAATTTGCACACTCAGGGCGGGTGTGGTGGCTCAAGCCTGTAATCCCAGCACTTTGGGAGGCCGAGACA
>NW_012115533.1:3701180-3710390 GCF_000951035.1 Colobus angolensis palliatus
CTTCCCTCCAGCCTGGGCGGCACAGCAAGACTCCGTCTCAAAAAAAAAAAAAAAAAAAAGATTCAGGCTTCATATTACTGAGTTACATAGCAAACTACTAATATATTTCAAATTACGATCTATTATTCTTCACTACTATTGAATATTAGACAATGCATTTCATCTGTTAGACTCAAATGATTCCCTGAGCAATAAAAACAATAATTTCACTCTGACTCTGAATGTTATTTTGGGAATTTGTTACAATATGATATGTATGAAGAGTCATATTCACTGGGCATAGGCATATGTTTCCAATACTGCTTCTTTTCTAACAAAGGAAGAAATCAGTTTTAAAAGAGTAAACTTTTAAACATTTTTTGGACTTCTGAGAAGTTTGATTGTGCTGTCTTCTAGCTCTACTTCTGATGTGTGCTTGTTTCTAGGATAATTTAGCTGTGGATTATTCTCCTGCCTTTTCTCTCTCTCTCTCTTCTAAGGAGCATATTTCCAAACCAGCAACCCTCAATCCCTCATAGCACACATTAGGAAAAGACAATTTTATTTTCCATATATTACCAACGTTTTCCAAAATTTAGAAAATAATACATAAATAAATAAATGTTAATACAAATAATTTTAAAGTAAAGTACTTTATAAAATTGCACTTTTAAGTTATGTGTGTTATTGAGCAAAAAAAAAAAAAAAAATATTTACCAACATCATAGAGTCACATTGGTTTACATATTCTAACAAACCAAAACATTCCTTGGGATTTGATAATAACATGCTGGTCAATAAATATGCCCATATTGTTACTGAAAACAAAATATACATGATTTTTAAACTTTATTTTTTCTATAATACAACAGCATTGTTCAGGGACAATCAGGTCCGGCTATTCTGTTCCATAGCCACATAAAGCTGTGAATTGTTTAATATTCAGAAAGTTCATGTGGGCAAATGAGCATCCTTGCTATTGAAATGACTTACAGGTGGACCATGGGAAAAGGTCTGACCTTGTAGATATCTTCATGGGATGTCTGGACAAGAGTATAAGATTATATTTTATTTCTAATTTGTATATATATTGAAATTACAAGCAGAAAACTAGCCAGGAGTTTAGAAACTGATTATAAACACATGGAATATGGTTGTATTCATCTCTATATACCCAGTTCCTCAAACTCTGAATTGGAGTATGCTATTATTCAAAGCCCTCTGAGAAATGAATGCATTGAATAGACATGATACAGTCTAAATTATGATAATAAGGAACTATATCTTAGAGGACATTTATCAAATAAATGGATTTTTAATTTATCTTGGAAGCGGTAATTCACACACTCATCTATAAATAGTTACAGATTATATTCTTCCCTTTTCTACAAGTCTAAAACTGTTAGTTCTAGAAGAAATATATCTTGTTTGTGAGGGTCCTAAAATATTGACATTTATAAATATGTATAAATAGAGTGGCACAAGAAGTTTAATACTCTCAGGCATAGTGATTATGGTTTATGTATACTGAATACAAAAGAAAAGAGAAGGAAAGATTCACAGAATATAATAATTATTTTCTAAGGAAAAGAGAAGCAAAATTGAGTATTCTGGAAGAAGGTGAACTGAAAATGTAAAGGAAACATAAAGGTTCAATTCTGTATCTATTAAAAACTGAATTAGAAACAAGTAGTAAGTAAAGACTCTAATGAGGTCAAAGCAAACAGTGAATGGCACATAGACATTCATTAAACATCAAATGAATGCATCTATTAATGTAGGATAGTAACCTCTGATAATTTTAGCAAAAAAACAAAAAAGTTAAAGATACACACAAGCCAAGAAACAATCAAGTATAGAACTCTCCAAGCTCAATTGTTAATTTATATAAAACTTCCTTTTATGTAAACTATGAAGCAGAAAAACAATAGACTAATTTTGAATAGTCACTAGAAAGCAATATAAAAATAATTAATACATTTCAGTTACAATTAACAAATGATAAAATGAAGTTGGTGAGCAAAAATATAGGATAAATTTGAAGATATTAAAAAATATTATCTAGAAATTCGTTTTCCAAGGAAACTCTACACATTTCAATAAAATGTAATTGATATTCTACACAAAATAGGGCATTAAGGACAAAGCAAAACACCATAAACTACCTCTCAATTAAGAAATGAAACTTTTGAATTTTTCATGCACCAGAGTGCTTACTCACACAATGTTGCAGAAAGAAGAGATTGTTAAGATGTTAATCAACATGATGGCAAGTGAAAACTGGGCAGAAATTGAAGTAGGAAGAGGGCATGAAGTCATTTGGGAAAGAGAAACATCCAGCTGTGATCTGCTTATGGATGGCCTTAAATTTAATGTAATGTTTGACATAGCAATATCACTCCCGAGAATTCATTGTGAGAATATGAAGCAAATAAAATCAATGTTAAATAAGAGTTATACACATTTTTTAAAATATAAGTAATATCTAAAGATCTTGAGACCTTAAGTGAAGAAAAACTCCAAATATTATGTATAACAATTAAATCTCATGCATATGAATAAATTCTGGAAGGAGAAGTTAAATACTTAACTATATATACATGCAAATTTATTTGACAGATTGACAGATACATAAACTATTGTGATTTGTAATATATTTTGGGAGTCTATAATTTTTATATTCAATGTATCGCATGCTCATTACAATAGAAATTGATAAAAGGACCACTATATTTCATCTGGAGGCAATCACAATTAATTTTTAATGTATTTTTATTTTAATCACATTGTAGACAGATGATAGGTAAATGACAGGTAGATAGATTTTTTTCTTTTTATATCTTGTCCTCAGGAACTACAAACAGCCTATTGTGTTCTGTATTTTATTTACTGTATGATAATTATTTTTCAGTTTCATTAAAATTTTCATGTTTAGTGACTGCATATTATTTTTTAATCTTTCTCTTTTCATCAAAAGTTACATTTTGTCCATTGTTTTGTTCTTTTTTATGTTATAAAATACCCCATTTTACCCCAAAATGTCAAGCTAATGGTCCCAGGAATCTTGCTGGAACAAATATGTTTTGTTCGTTAGCTCCTGGGTGAAAAAAATAGATAGGCCATGAAGAGATGGAGAAAATGGAAGATAATACGATGTTTATATCCAATCCCAGCCATCAGGACAATAGGGAATTTGAACCAAGAAATAAATAAATAACTGGAAGAAGGCAACCATGCAATAATCCTGGAGTAGCCTGGAACAGTGGAAGCCTTGAGATGAGAACAAGCATGTGGTGTTTAGTACTGAAAAGGCCAGTGTGTTTAAGGCAGTCATAGGCCATTTCAGGTAAGGTATTTGGGGGCTATAAATATGATAGGACATTTATTTCAGCCGTAACAGGAAAAAAGGGAATGAAACAATCTGATTCGTGTTTAAAACAGTATGGCTACATATGATGATTACTTAAACATTTGGATAAATATAGACCGTGGTAGAAATCTTTTGAAATTATAATTAAAGCACAGTCACTTATTTAAAAAGAAAAACCAACACTCCAGGATGTTGGAAAGGAAATATATGTTTTCCTCCAAAACAACATATAAATTAGTAAGTATTTTTACCTAATAGTTCCTAATTTATCATCATGACCCACAAAGATAGTTCAAAAGAAAATAAACAACTAGTTAAAAATTATAGTTACACTAAAAACATTCCTTAGCAGTTGGATAATATCTGAGTACCCTATAAAATGTATTATAATAAAAATAAGAAACAATTAGAAATACACACATACATTAACGACTTACTTCCTGGTGGAGAATTGAACCTTGACTACTGAGCTACAGCATGGGACTGTCTCTAGTTTCTTCCCTAGAAGGAGTCTAGAGTAGTTAATTCTGAGCTTGCAAAGGCTTTCAACATTTCATATGATTTTTAGAGCTAACTATGACATGAACCCTAAAATTCCTGTTCCCTGGAAGGCAGAAAAGAAGAGAAAGTACCGCCACCTGGTTAAAAGGTCAAGATCCCAAGGACATAAAACAAAGTGAAGACTTCATCCAGTTTTTTTGTTTGTTTGTTTGTTTCAAGGGCCTGCAGTCAAGTTTGTTACTGACCAGCTTGCTGGGTCATCTTGAAAAGCGGGCTTACAGGTGTTCTAAACCCATGTTTTATTTTACAGAAAAATGAATTCATAGCACAAAATACACCAACTGAAGACTAGCCTTAAATTCTTTTTCTCTTTAATCAAAACATTACAGAGGAGATAAACCCTGATTTTTTTCTTTCCATTCATTTAACCGTTTGCACACAGAGAGAGAAGCCGAAAATCTGACCGGTAAGAAATTCTTACCCTTTTGCAGGCATGCCAGGGTTCTGGATTCCCTTTCCCTGAGCCGCCCTAGTGATCTTGATTGAGGCACCATTGCCCTGGGGGCCAAGCCGCATCATAAAGGAATTTTTTTTTTTTTCTTTCGTTCTGGCCGCAGCAAAACATGTGATAAAACATAGACATTAGCCGCTCTGCTTAGCAGCCAATATCAAACTAGCAAGGCTTAAATTTGCCTTCAGCTGAGCCCCATCACCTTTAATCTAACCTCCGACTGGGAGTTACAACACATGGTCTCTGGACAACATGGTCACCCTGAGTAACAGAAAAAGATAAGAAAGGGAAAGGAGAGAGAGAGAGAAGCACTGCCTGTGGCAGGTTGGGGAAGGTGAAATGATCTGGGAGGCCAGAGAAAGACCCACCCATTGCAGCCACATTGAAAAGTTCAGTCAGCTGCTGTCGGTGGAGCAGGGATCTTTTCCAGCAATCCTATCAAGTTTCAAGTTTCCCCTTTTAGGGAGGAAAAAGCTCCCGATGACCCAGGATCCTATATATGCCTAATCCTATAACCCACAGCTGTCAACAAAAGAGTTCAAGGCAGACTGATCCAAAGGGAATAGCAGTGAATATTCCATAGTGCCGGACCTGTTCTTAAAGGGACTTTACCTGTCCAGTGTGGCGGCTCATGCCTGTAATCCCAGCACTTTGGAAGGCCAAGGTGGGCGTATCACGAGGTCAGGAATTCGAGACCAGCCTGGCCAATATAGTGAAACCCCATCTCTACTAAACACACAAAAATTAGACGGGCATGGTGGCAGGTGCCTGTAGTCCCAGCTACTCGAGAGACTGAGTCAAGAGAATAGCTTGAACCTGGGAGGCAGAGAGTGCAGTGAGCCGAATATGTGCCACTGCACTCAGCCTGCACTCAGCCTGCGCGACAGAGTGAGGCTCCGTCTCAAAAAACAGACAAACAAATAAACAAAAAGGTCAGTGTGGGGTGGGGAGGAGGCTTTACCGAGTGGAGCCTCTAACCCCCTACATTTTAGAAAGGACTCTAACACTCCTAAGTTGAGCCTCTAGCCCGAGATTGATAAAACATCCTTTCCTTTTATTAAAAAGAACCATGCGGTAAGAATATGTTTTCTTTTGTAACAGCACACAATTGGAGAAATTGGTTATTTTGCTAAGGCTCTGACTGGAATACTGTGTTTTCCTTTAGGGAATTAAACTTGACTTATAGAGCCAATAAAATCCCTGTGGGGAACTGACTTCATAGCTTGCCTACAACAATCCCTATTGAGGGTTTCTCACCTGTGGTGAATAAAGGTCACTTTCTGACAGGTCCAGGAACTGCAAGTTATCTTGGGACTTCAAGAGGAAAGATATTTACACAACTCGTAGGTATTTGAGGATACAAACCCATGGCCAGGCTCAGCTTTAAAAAAACTTTTTTCTAAGATTTGTTCTATGGAACAGAGTTCCATCAAAACCAATTCAAAAAGAGCTTATGTGAAAAATAATTATTCTTGCTGCACTTTATACAAATAATCAGGCCAAGTATAATAAAGCAAATAAGTCTTACCATGATTTGTCCTTAGTAAAAATGGGAAACTGGAGAGAGAAATATTATGTTTCAAGAACTATGGTTCACTTGTTATTAAATTCTAGTCTCATTAGTTGTTTCTAAGTTTGTTTCTGCAATTTGGTCTAACCCTACTTATTCCTGTGAACCAACCAGCAATCTCTGATTGTTGCTCAGCAGAAACAAGAGGGATGGTGCATGTAAAAATCTGGATCAGTATTCAAATTCTGGGCACATTACAATCAAGTAACAACCCAATATCAGTTTAGTTCCAACAGTTGCCTAGTTTATGAAGAACCTTAGTTTACTTGGAATAAATTTACTTATTTTGCTTTACTCCTGTTAAATATATTGCTGTTGTCCTCTTTGTGTGGGAATAGAGGAGGAGTTTACTGAATCTTTTCTTAAATTAAACACTTATTAATCTTCCAGATATCACCTTTTGTTGAAACTCAGGACTTATGAATGGACCTTACCATACTGATGCTTTGTATCTGAGCTCCTCTCTACCCTGAATGCAAGAGACCCCCATAGTTAGGCAGAAATATTATTTCCCCTATTCAGCCCGAAAAAGTTACAGAAGATGGACCTTCATACCTCTACAATCCTTAAGATTAAAGGTTCTCTTATAAAAGGAAGGGAGGGAATGTCAGAGACATGTAAGCCAGAGCAACTCTATTGGAAAAGAGGAGCTGGGTAAAACGAGGCTGAAATCTACTGGGCTGCCTTCCCAGACGGTTAAGGCATTCTAAGTCACAAGATAAAATAGGAGATCAGTACAAAATACAGGTCATACAGACCTTGCTGATAAAACAGGTTGCAGTAAAGGAGCCAGCCCAAACCCACCAAAACCAAATGGCCACAAGAGTAACCTCTGGTTCTCACGGTGATCCCTAATCCAATATATTATTGTTGTCTAGGTGTTTTATACTTTCAATGTTACACAGCTATCACCAATATTTTTTGAGGGCCTGCTATGCTCAGAATGGTACTAAAGCTTGAAATGATGACACTTCTTTTTCTTTTCATAGAAATGATGAGGCAGGACACAAAACCCTAACAGTTTATATGTAGGCAAATACCTAGCTATAACAGAGGCAAATATTTACTTTCTACTCATGAAATCTCCCATTGTCCCCACTAACTACCTATAATGTATCAGCAATTTACCTCAGAGGAGTAATTCACATCCATACACATATACACACACACACACACACAAATATATATATATATATATTTTTTTTTTTTTGAGATGGAGTCTCGCTCTGTCGCCCAGGCTGGAGTGTAGTGCTGCCATCTCGGCTCACTGCAAGCTCCGCCTCCCGGATTGACGCCATTCTCCTGCCTCAGCCTCCTGAGTAGCTGGGACTACAGGCTCCGGCCACCACATCCGGCTGTTGTAGCCATATTTTTGAGAGAATATATTTATTTTTTAGTTTTCCAATTTATTGGCATAAGGGGTTCGTAATATCTTCTCATTACTTAGAAAAAGAGACTTTACTTTTTAGAGCAGATTTAGATTTACAGAAAAGTACTTTAAGTGGAACATACAGAGTTTTCATACACTCATTTCCCTCCCCACCACTACCCCACGCTCTCAACAACCATATAGTTATTATTATCATCATCATCATCATCATCTTGCTTAGTGTGGCACATTTGTTACAATTGATGAATCAATATTGTTATTATTATTATTAGCTGAAGTCATTACCCTTAGCTAACAGGGTACTTTCTTTGTGTTGTACATTCTATGGATTTTGAAAAAGGTGTAATGCTATCTGTCTACTATTACAGTATCATACACAATTTCACTACCCTAAAAATCCCAGCTGTTCATCTCTTCCTTCCTCTCCCCACCCCCACCAAATCACTACCCAAAATGACCCAGCTGCTCATCTCTTCCTTCCTCTCCCCCCAACCAAACCCTAAGAACGATTGATATTTTTACTTACTTTTCCAGAAAGTGAAATAATTGGAATTACATATCATTTAGCCTTCCCAGATTGGATTCTTTCACTTAGCAATATGCACTCAAAGTTCTTTCATGTCTTTTTTATTGCTGAAAAATATTTCATTGTATGGATGTACTACAGTTTGTTTATCCATTCATTTTTCTTAAAGGACATGTTGGTTGCATCCAAATTTTTGCAAGTAGGAATGAAACCACTATAAACATTGGTGTGCAGGTTTTTACATGGATGTAAGTTTTCATCTTATTCGAACACATACCAAGGAATGTGATTTCTGGATCACATGGTAAGAGTATGTTTAGTTTTGTTAAGAAACTTCCCACTATTCCAAAGTGATACCATTCTGCATTCCCACAAGCAAGGAATAAGTTTCCATTGCTTTACATCCAGCATCTGTTGTTGACAGTGTTTTGGATTATAGCCCTTACAATGGGTGAATAGTGGTATCTCATTGTTATCTTGATTTGCAATTGTCTAATGACATACGATGTTAAGGATTTCTCTAATGCTTACTTGCAATTGGTATGTCTTCTTTTGGTGAGGTGAATGTTCAGATATTTTTTCCAATGTTTAACCAAGGTTATTTTAAGTTTAAAAAGTTCTTTGTATATTTTTATACTAGTCCTTTATCAGACACATGTTTTTCAAAGATGTTCTTTCAGTATGTCACTTTTCTTTTCCCTCACTTAACACTGTATTTTGCAGAGCAGTTTTAATGTTACCAAAGTCTAATTTATCATTTTTTTCTTTAATGGAGCATCCCTTTGGTTTTGTATATAAACGGTCACTTCCAAAAGCAATGTCACCTAGATTTTCACCAATGTTATCTTCTAAAAGTTTTATACTTGTGTATTTTAAATTTAGATCGGTGAATCATTTTGAGTTAATTTCTGTGAAAGATATATAAACTTGTGACTAGATTTTTTGGTTTGTTTTCAGATTCCAGTGTTGCAACACCACTTGTTGAAAAGACCATTCTCCACTGAATTGCCTTTGCTCACATTGTTAAATATCAGCTGACTATATTTGAGTGTGTCAATTTCTCGCTATTCTGTTCTATTCCTTTGATATATTTGCCTATTTTTTCACCAGTACCACACTATCTTGACTTCTGTAGATTTATAGTATATTTTGAAATTGGATTGCACCACTCCTCCAACTTTATTCTTCTCTTCAATATTGTATTGGCTATTCCAGGTCTTTGCTTCTCCATATAAACTCTGGAATCTGTTTATAAATATATAAAGAAAAAAGTTGGAATTTTTATTGGGATTGCATTGAGCCTGTAGATCAAATTGGAAAGAACTGCTTTGTGGGTTTTTCTTGTTTTTTTTTTTTTTTTTTT
>NW_012115533.1:3711031-3712741 GCF_000951035.1 Colobus angolensis palliatus
TTTCACCATGTTAGCCAGGATGGTCTCGATCTTCTGACCTCGTGATCCACCCTCCTCGGCCTCCCAAAGTGCTGGGATTACAGGCGTGAGCTACCGCGCCCGACCTCTTCTTTGTTTTTTTTCCTTTACCTGTGCTTTATCAAATAAGAAGTGGTTCTCACTATAACTAGTTTTCTTTAAATTTTTTTTTTAAATCATCAATAGGTGTTTGATAGAACATACTTTTTTTTTTTTTTTTGCATAATTCTCTACAAATTCACCTTAAACTATAAAACTGAATTATCTCTAAGTAAGCTTAATTTTTGTTTTGAGCCATTACTTTGGCTGAGTTCAAAACAATATTCTCAACAATTTCAGTTTCCGTCCTCTCCAAAGTTGGATCTATGTTTGCAAGACTGTCATGGTATGATGGCATTTGTAAGTGGATCTGTCTGGTAATAGATGTCATCTTTGCCTTTAGCCATCAGCTCAATCAGCCACCTTTTCTTCCTCTTGGTTGAGGAGAGTATCCCATAGGTGCTTTTTATTCCTCTCATTTGGCTTGTTGAGAGCTGTTTAGTCTCTCTGATAGTTTGCTATGTTTACAAATATAGGAGTCATTCTGCTTCATGCATTCCATACTAGGACATAGAAAATGTCTGTAAGGTTTTCTTTGAATACATTCCAAATACAACAAACTGTTTTGCTTCTTGAGGTATATTTGAGGATCTGTCGGGCAGGCCATCAAATTGGAAATACGGAAAGGATTTCTGTGTTATAGTCTTAAGGCAGAATGTATTTGTCTCCAGCTGACATGGTTTGGCTGCATTCCCACCCAGACCTCATCTTGAATTCTCATGTGTTGTGGGTGAGACCCGGTGGGAGGTAATTGAATCATGGGGGTAGGTCTTTCCTGTGCTGTTCTTGTGATAGTGAGTAAATCTCATGAGATCTGATGGTTAGTAAAAGGGGGAGTTTTCCTAGGCAAGCTCTCTTTCCCTTCCACCATCCACGTAAGATATGATTTGCTCTGCCTCGCCTTCCACCATGATTATGGGGCTTCCCTAGCCACATGAAAGTGTGAGTTCTCCATTAAGCCTCTTTCCTTTGTAAATTGCTCAGTCTTGAGTATGTCTTTATCAGCAGTGTGAAAATGGGCTAATACACCAATACACTTCAAATTTAGCTCTTAACACCTTTCTATTATTAGATGAGGACTATTCACATTCTCAAGAATAATCTTATTTACTGAATGTCAATTCATTGTAAATGTTAAACACATCTACAAAATATCTTCACAGCAACATATAGACTAGTGTTTTACTAAACAACGGAGCACCATAGACTAGCTAAGCTGACACATAAACTTAACTGTTAGTCGTTTAAATTTCTTCTAAAACTCCCTGAAATATTTTTCAATGTAATATTTTCTTTCTTAAGTTAAAAAATGAAATATATTTTAAATTGAAATATGCTACTTTATAGAATTGACAAAATCCTGTAATACCATTGTTCTTTCTGCCTAAAATACCTTTCATCTTTTTTAATCTTTTCATTTTAAAGAAATTGTTTTTTAAATGTATAATTGACATATGATAATTATGCATTTTTATTGGTTACATAATGATGTGGTCATAAATATAATGCATTTGTTAAAGGATATAAAATTATAGCTAGATAGGAGGAATAAGTTCTAATGTTCTATAGCACTGTAGAATGACTACAGTTAAC
>NW_012115533.1:3717228-3718014 GCF_000951035.1 Colobus angolensis palliatus
TGTACTTTCGAAGTACATAAAGTAATTTCCCAAATTTTCCAACATTGTCTGGAGTTTTGTGTATTTTATATGG
The DNA here is from genome assembly GCF_000951035.1 of Colobus angolensis palliatus. Taxonomy (NCBI): domain Eukaryota; kingdom Metazoa; phylum Chordata; class Mammalia; order Primates; family Cercopithecidae; genus Colobus; species Colobus angolensis. The sequence continues at coordinate 3,717,302 of NW_012115533.1, forward strand.
CATAACTTGGGACACAGCATAAGCTTCTATCACAAGAAGTTACTGGCAAGGGCAGCATTATGGAATACTCTTCACTTTAACACCTGAGACCAGATGTGCTGGCTGTCTCTAATGTAAGCATTTGCATCTGTGAACAATTCATTTTATCAGCAAGTATATACTCTGTCTTTGAAAGTGCAACTTTTTCATTACTTTGTGTCTGTAAAACAATGAAAAATTGCTACAAGTTACAGTGGATATCTTCATATTAAAGCAGATATTAATGTACAAATGCTAGTCACTGTACTCACACTCTGAATTCACAACAAAAACTGGAAGTACAAAGTGGAGGTCTACAAAATTCTTTCTAGCATTTGTTAATGTACCTTTTAGTAATGTCGTTGTATTAAATACATGGAAAATATTGGCACAAACACTAAATGGGATAAGATGCTAAGACAACGGTTTTTACCTTGAATTTTCCCAGGCAAACCAGAAACTAAGTTTACTCTAACTGTAGGTGTAAATCAGCATAGTGTATTGATTATGACTTTTTGGTAAGTGACACAAAACAACCCAAGCTTCCTTATGCCTATAATAATGCATATGAATTAATGTGTTCCCATAACAGAAACATATAGAAAAAGATCTAAAGACTCAAGAAATGCATTCTATTCTTTTATTTCTTTCTGCTTTTAATTTCCGTTTTGCATTCCTGTTTTTCTCAGGTTTAT
>NW_012115533.1:3723024-3725354 GCF_000951035.1 Colobus angolensis palliatus
CAACGTAGTAGCAGGATAAACAAGTTATTTTAAGTGTCTTGATTCACTCTGGTTAGTCCAATTTATGCTGCTATAACAGAATACTTGAGAGAGCAATTTGTAAATAACAGAAATGCATTGGCTTACAGTTCTGGGGAGTGGGAAATCTGAGGTCAAGATACCACAGGTGTGGTGTCTGGTGAGGCCATTCTCTTTTTTCAATATGGCACCTTGTGCTCTGCATTTCCTGGACAGAACGAGGGCTGGATGCTCATATGGCAAAAGGCAGAAGGGCAGAGAGAGCAAGAGAGGACTAAGCAATCCCACCCACAAGGGTGAAGCCGGCATGACCTCATCACCTATTAAAGGTTCCACCTCCTAATTCTGTTACAATGGCAATTGCATTTCAAGGTGGGTTTTGGAGGAAAGAAACATTCAAACTGCAGAGCTTTATTTTTTAACTAATTATTTTTTAACAAATTATGTTCATATGTAATTATTGGGTATATGGTGATGCTGTAATATGTCTACAGTGTGGAATGAATAAATCAAGAAAATTTGCATATCTAGCACCTTAAATACATATCATTTATTTCTTCCATATAACTGTAAATTTTATATATATACCTTAAAGCACTTTAAGGATTTAGCAAACTCAAACACTAAAAAATTAGGGGAGTGATTATATATTTACTCAGTGTTCATGTAAAATGGGAAACATTGAGGTATGCCACATTAATACCTTAAAATCAGCTTTTATGTTTTCTTACTACTTGTAAATTTTGAAGCCAACAGGATGTATTTATATATACATTTATTTCACTGTTTTGTTTAGTCTGCTCATTACTTTTGAGGACATTCAGAAATGACCTTAACAATAGCAAGTAATTAGAAAGACAGCAGTACATTTGGTGAGAAAGGGTATAGAATGAACTGTGACAGATATACACATTCATGGTAAAAAAGGACAAGGTCATAGCAGTGAAAATCGAATACAATCCACAAATGGAATCTTCTTCAAAAAAATAAAACAGTAAAACAGAACTTTTGTAGAGAGTAGCAATTATCTACGGCACTTAATGATAGGAAACAGATAATGTTTGAGGAAGATAAATAGTAGAATGCTCTGATAAAGAATGAGGAATTAAAAAGTTTAAGGTATTTAAGTATTGCTTAAAAGGTTAGAAAAAGTGATTCAAGATGTGAGTCACAGATTTAAGCCAGGTTCAATAATTCACCAAGTGATGTGGATCAAATATTTCACTTCTTAATTTAACTCTGGCAAAATAAGGTGGGAGAGTGAAATGGTTCCTTAGGCCACAAAGTTGAAATTATATTGTGATGAAATCTAGGTTCATGATTAAAAAAAAAATCAAACATGGGGAAAGTTGATGATTGGAATGAACATAAATGGAACCAAAGGATAACCCATTAGATGTGGAAAACTACTGTCAAAATTTAATAAGCTAAAGTCATTTCTTGAGATCTAGAGTCATGTTACATAAATTTTCATGTATTACATCCATTATTACTTAGGTATTAAAATAGTATGATTGCTGATGCTTCAGGATATTTTTTGTTTAAAAGGAACACAAACTATCTTAACAATTAGGGAGTTTTCATTCAGCCATCCAAATAATTTTTTGAATTTATGAAAATAATGGTTGAAGAATTCAGGAGAAATTGTTTTTAGAAAAGGGGATTATCTATATCATTTAGAATAAATTATCGTCTAGAAGTTTATGATCAAATTAACATTTTTAAAGTACATATATGGGTAACTCTAGATATTCTATGAGTGATTATAGCTTATTTATACCTCTACTCTGCCAGATTCACCACTAATAACTTCTTTGCTCCACCAGATAAATATATTTACCTTATTTTCTTGTCATTATCATCAGGGTACACCACACACACAAAATATAATAATTGTAATTCCTAGGAGAATGCCAAGTTATGTGTAATATTTCTTTAATTGCCTAATATTTTTATTTAGGAGAGCTGTATACTTATTCCATTTAACATGGACATTTGAGAGTGCACTACCTGGATCAAATGTGCAAATTTTTAAAAAATGATTTTTTCTCTGTTATCTGAATAAACAACTGGAGAATCTCGTTCTATTAACATCTTTGAATGTCTTACATTACCGATTGTATTGAAATTCAGAAGCATAGCTATTGTGGTAGGATGGTTATTAACGATGTATGGAGAGATGTGTTCTCAGAGTGTGCCAGTATTCTGTATCTGATTTGACAAAGTTATTGCTTCTTATGTTCTCTCATTGTTCTTAGTAGGGAAATGAAGATATATTCAATATAGAAACAGAAACAGTGAAAAAGAAAAAA
>NW_012115533.1:3726348-3729216 GCF_000951035.1 Colobus angolensis palliatus
GAGATACTACAGCAAGACTGGTGCTTCAGTTTTATGTAATACTGTAATATTATCCTATATCTTTTGTGTATTACATTGGTTAGAAGCAAATCACAGGTACTGCACACAATCAGCGGAATATCGAACAAAGGCATAAATATCACGGGATGAAAATCATGTGGGACCCTTCTAAAATTTGTTCAACACACTTACCATGGCCCTTTTCCAAGAAACGGAGAGTGTGCTCCACAAAGCAAGAGAAGAAAGAGGAACATATCTAATTGTGGAAACAAGAAAGATGAAATAGGGAATAGGCAAAAGGAGCTCCCAGTATGCCTGGCACAACAACTGTACATCTGGTTTACTGAAAAATCAGATCTTAATAAGGAGCAAAGATGGAGAGCATCAGGATATTGTAAAGAATAATAGTGATGAGGGATTATCTGATACATTCAACCACGTTAAAGGTCTTATTGAATTAGCTTTTTATCTTTTGTAGAGTTTGGGAAGAATTCATGATAAGCACCTAATTAAGAAAATCAGGAGAAGAAAAAAGGAATTCTTGACTCCAGAATAAATAAGAATATGTTATGTTCCAGGAAAAAATATTAAAAAGGAAATTTAAATCATATGGAATTTCAGTTTTAGTAATAAGCTGTATTTGGTCCTCCAACAAAACATTGTTGAATATTATTTTTTAGATATTTCTTAGGGCTGGAAACAGAACAGGGAAGGAGAAAAATCCCTGTCCTTGTGGAACTTACATTATAAGAAGGAATGATAGAAAATAAATAAATATGAAAATTAATATACAATGCAACCTCAAGTAGTAATGGGTGTTAAGGAAATTAAGCAGGATAAGAAGATAAAATGACACAATGGACATGAAATGGGCAGGGCTAATATTGAGATAATCTAAAATGTATAATTAAGTAGGTGGAGATAGTAAAGTGAGGTGACACAATAAGATAAAACCTCACATCTTCCCTAATAAAGAAGTTATAAAATTAATTAAAATTGTTAAAAAATAAATCCACTATCCAAATATGTGTTATTGGTATTTTTTGGAACATTTTAAGGCCAATTAGACAAAACCAGTCCAATCACTTTCAGCTACTCACACTGATTTCAGACGAGAAAGCACATGGGCAGCTTGTGAAAGTGAATAGGGCCTATTCCTTACTAGGGTAACAGGAAGAAAATATGAATAAATATATGGGATCCAAGATTAATGCCTTTCACTTGGAAGTAGACACCAGAATAATTAATTAATTAAAAATAATATCTATGTTCATTGCTTTCAATGCATAGGACACACTATTAAAAATTCACTAGGAAAGCCAAACTACTTAGAAAAATAATATTTGGAATTAAGGATGAAATTAGGATTAAAAAAGCTATATATGTTATTGAAACATAGTTTATTTAAAAATATACTGAAACACATGGTTATGACACATTTTGAATATGAGACTGACTTGTGGAGTTTTCCTTAATGCCGCAGTGTTACTAGGAGACAATATATTATGAAATCTTGAGTTTGAATCAAAACTATCTTTAGCAGTTAAAACAGAGTGAGGAGACAAAATATTTTAAACAAGATAAATAGTTCACTGACCCAATGGCTAAAGAAAGTTTACCCTGGTTCTTTGACTAGTAAAGGTCAAGTGCAGGTCGTTGAAAGTGATAGGATAGAAACCAATGTTTTCATTTACCCATAATAAAAAAATTGGTTGGCTAGTGAATGATAGAAGGTATTTTATTCTATCAATAAAAAAGAATCTTTCCTGAATTGGGGAATTGAAATTCAAGGCATAGAAAGCAAATCTCTGTTATTAAAATGATTTAAAAATGTTATTAAATTAATTAGTATTTCTCTTTCAACTCAAAGTCTACTGTGATTATAAAGCAGATATTCCAGACATTGCACATCAAAGATTTTGTATCTTTTGAAGCCTTATAAAACATCTTCTCAACTCTATCCAAATGCTTGTGGTACCTAGTATGATAAGATAGAAGCACTTCCTTCAAGGAGCTTGCAGTCTAGTGGCTACATAATCAAGGGAAACAATGACTGCAGTAAAATCTTGTAGGTCAGCAAAAATGTCTGACGAATAGAATGCTATGGGAAACAGATAAGTTAGTGTAGGTCATCTCCTTACTTCTCAGAATAGTTTTTCTAAAATGTGGCTTGATACATAACTATGAGTCTACACAGAGTCCAATTATTATGTTTGAAGCCCTACGTAAAAGTTAAGAAGATGTTAAGGAGGGATTTTTTTCACTATATCACAGTATACCTTTTATGTGGATAACTGGGTGTCTTCTTTTTCTGTGCATGCAATTATTCTGCATAGTTAATATATTTTAATCTCAGTAAAAATTAAGTTTATATCTATACAAAATTATCCCTCTTCAAGTTGTTAAAAGGAACCAAATATATACCTAATGAAAGATATAGGCATTGAACACCATATATTTTAGGCTTATATCTGGTTCTACTTTGTCCCCACCCTTGTATTTCCCACTTTATTGCAATCTGCATATGCTATTTTGTGCATTTTGTGTGAATATGTCTACATTGTAGTTTATATATCTACATTGAAATAATACATAAAATAAAGCTACAAAGTTATCAAGATGCTAATTAACAATCAACCAACCACGTGAATGTGCATAACAAGAATGAAGAAGGCATATAGGTGATTAGCAGAAGGCATAGCTAGAAAGTTAGATTTTTAAGGGTTTTGTACATTTAAGTATGAGCTTTGTGCTTTATCCTACAAATATGGACTACTTCTAAATACTTTTTACCAAAAGAGTTAATAGAATTTGTGTTTTAGAAAGTAGGTCCTGCATAAATACAAGATTTGTACGGGTTTTTGAAGG
>NW_012115533.1:3730261-3732874 GCF_000951035.1 Colobus angolensis palliatus
TTTACTTAGAGATTTGATAACAAAGCAATAAAACTGCCCACTGCTAATATTCACAATTATTTTCTTGATCCTCATTCTGACAGCCTTAGTTCAGAGATCAGAGTGACAACTTATTGCAAAAACATGACTCTGTGAAGTTTCTTTTATTTTGTTCTTTTGAAGTTTTACTAACGCCTTGTATCTACATTCCTTAACTCATGTTAATGAACAAATGGAAGTTTCAGCTTATTTACTTGGCATATTTGGCATAATAATTACTTGGCATGACACTATGTCATGATACTTGGCATAAATAATTTCGAAAACAATTAGGACATAATACTCATTTTTTGTTAAATGTATGTATTACCTTCACCCATTCACTGAGTGCCTGTGTTGCAATAGATGTAAAAAATAAAATTTAAAGAGAAATTAAATTGAATGAATATTATAAAGAAAGTTATATTTAAATGAAACATTTTACTGCAAAAAAACTCACACCAACTGGTATAATACAGTAGTTCTCAACTGAGTAAAATTTGACTTTCAAGCAACATTTTAGTGCTAAAGTTGAGAAACCCTAGTGTAGTACGATGTAATTTACCTTAACATTTTACATAAGACTAATGAATTACCAAGTTATTGCTGTTTCTACTGCCCAAAAGATTCGTTTCAAAACAACAATTGCAATACACAGATAAATGTCTCAGAAGATATTGCTCCACATTTAAATTAATTATAATTAAAATCTTCAGTATTTACTTAACTCTGGGTATAGTTTCATAGCAACTGCTCATTTTCTGTAAATATTTGTTGATATCTCTCTCAATGGGCAAAAGAATAATTTGGTAAGGTTTTTTTCTTAAATTCCAATTGTTATTAATATGAACATTGGTTAAGGCACAACAAAACTTTAGGACTTCAGCTTTTCATCTTTTCCATAAACTGAAAAGGATCCAATATTGCTTTGAGAAAAATCTTAGCTCCACACCATGAAAGACTGCACTCAGTTTTGAGTTGATGCAGGATAGACTTAGATTTAGGCACCTCAATTTTCATTAAAAAGTGTCATTCCTAAGTCTAGCTTATTTAAGGCTTGAAAACACAACTTGCAGTACAGGATCAACAATATATCTGTCTTCGGATGAGGAAGATAATACTTAGGAACATGCTAGAAGCATGTGCAATCTCTTTATTCATCTGTACTGTGAAGTGGAATTAGGCCATTCCAGGAAAACCTCTATACCTGAGACTACATTATGACTATCAGCAGAATAGATTTTTCTCAACTGTACTTTGATATGATGTCATCAACCCAAACAGAGATATGAAATAGCCCTATGAACCTCCTTGTTTTAATTTCCAGGGATGAAAACATTTTTCACAATGTCCTCCTTTTCAGAGTTCACAGGGGCAAAAATAGAAAGAAAGAAAAGTCTTTAGTTTTTGTTCCAGGAGTAGTTACGGTACTCCTGGGACACAACTATTGTGGAAACTGTTGATTGTGCAAATGTATATGGTTGTCAGAAAGTACAGGATTGAACTTGAAGACCACCATAGCATACAAGAGTTTGCTTTAATAAACTTTCTTCTATCTTTTCTCATATGTACTGCCTTTATATTCTCCTTGCTATTGTATCCTAATTTAAATATTATGAGTTTTGACTGTGTTTAGCTTTAAAATAAATATTTGTGGTTATCACTTTTGTATTTTTCAGACTGAAAATGATTGCTTTGATGCTTATTATAGTATGTCAAGGGAAATTTTAAGTAGCCCCAGTCTTCTTTACATAGAATAGAGACCTTATCCCAAGTCTCTCTTTGATGACTTTATGTCATACCATGATTCTGCAGAGATGATTTTCCATATAGAGTTGTTATGTTTATCACAGTTAATTCGATTCCTAGAAACCGAGACTCTCCTCTACAGATATACCAAAGAAATAGTCAATGGATTTTATGAGTTGAGGCACTGAATCAGCTAAGCTATCCATGTGACCATCATTTTTTTCTGTTTCAAATGCTGAAATAAAACATACGGAGCAGAAAAAATTTCGGAGGGGGTCTTTCACCATTTTTTTGTGGGGTAATCACAGAACTTAATAAAAAAGGAAATGGAAATGGGATTGATATTTTTATAGCCTATATAAATTCTAGTGTTTAGATGCAATTATCCTTTATGTATTGTGATAGGGTGGTGGGGCCTAAGGGAATACGCTGGGCCATGGCCACTGGGTTAGTAGAGAATCTCTCTGGGTTCTGAAAGTATTATTCTCCTGAATATAACGCTCTGATTCTTCCTTGTCTCCCTCCCTCTTTCCCTCCCTCTCTCTCTCTCTCTCTGTCTCTTTATTTATTTCTTTCTATTTATTTATTTTTTGATGAAGTCTTGCTCTGTCGCCCAGGCTGGAGTGCTGTGGTATGACCTCAACTTACTGCAACGTCTGCCTCCCAAGTTCAAGCCATTATCTGCCTCAGCTTCCCGAGTAGCTGGGATTACAGGTGCCCATCACCATGCCTGGCTATTTTTTGTATTTTTAGTAGAAACAGGGTTTCACTATCTTGGCCAGGCTAGTCTTGAACTCCTAACATTGTTAGGAGTTCACCTGCCTCGGCCTCCCAAAGTGCTGGGAT
>NW_012115533.1:3733659-3735809 GCF_000951035.1 Colobus angolensis palliatus
AAAGTATATCTCCTTTATTAAAAATGAAGCAGTATTATATCCAGTTCTTTGATAGTATATTTTATTTTTAACATTCATTGAGATCTAGTTTACATTTCTTACAATTCACTTGTTTCAAGTGTACTATCTAGTGTTTTTTGCTATAGTCACAGATGTGTGCAGTCATCACCACAGTTGATTTTAGAACATTTTGTCACTTCTAAAAGAAACTCCCTACCTTTGGTTAACTCTTCCCAAGCCCCATCCTCACTCTCCATCCCCTCTCCTTAGCAATCACAGATGTACTTTCTGTCCCAATAGACTTCCTATCTCTGGGTGTCTTATATTAATGGAATCACATAATAAATAGTGTTTTGTAACTAGTTTTTCATTAGCATAATATTTTAAAGGATCATCAGTACTGTAGTATGAGTCAGTATTTCATTATTTTTAATGGTCAAATAATATTCCAATGAATGTGTATGCTGTTTGTTTGTACATTCATACATTGATGAGCCCTTGCCTTGTTTCAACCTTTTGGCTATTATGAATAAAGTTAATACAAATATTTGTGTACATATTTCTATATGGACATACGCTTTCACTTTTATGGATACAATGTATATCTAGAAGTGGAATTCCTGGGCCATATAGTAACTTTATGTTTGATTATTTGGGAACTGCCAAACTATTTTCCAAAGCAGCTGTGTCATTTTAGAATTCCATAGTATATAAAGTTCTTATTTCCTTGTCAATATTTTTAATATCTGACTTTTTGATTCCAGTCATCTTAGATGTGTTTGATATCTCATCGTGGCTTTGGTTTGCATTTTTCTGGTGATGCATGATGTTACATGTATTTTTATATGCTCACTAAACATTTGTGTATCTTCCTTAGACAAATGTTTATGTATATATTTTGGTTAGTTTTTAATTGGGTACCTTTTTATTAGGTAGCAAGATTTATTTTTATGTTCTGAATTTAAGCCCTTTATCAGATATATGATTTATAAATATCTTATTCTGTGGATAATCCTTTTACTTTCTAGAAGCTGTCTTTCGAAATACAATTTTTAAGAAATTTTTGATGGTGTCCAATTTATTTTTTTCTTGTTGCATATTTTCAGTGTCATCTAATAATTATTCGTGAAATCTAAGATCACAAAATTTACACTTTTTGAGTTTTTTAAAGAATTTATAGTTATAACTCTTACATTCATGTTTTGATTCATTTTGACTTTTAATTTTTGTATGCAGTGTGAGTTATGGGTCTAAATTCATTATTTTTCCTGGGGCAATTTTCCCAGTTGTGCAAGTTCTATCTATAGAAAACTCTATTTTTCCCGCATTGGATAGAGTCACCATTATTGTTAAAAACTAGTTGTTCATAAATATATGGGTTTATTTCTGGAGTCTCATTTTTATTCTGTTGATCTACATGTTTATTTTGCACCAATACTAAGCTGTCTTAATTACCATTTGTAGTATGTTTTGAAGTTAGGAAATGTGAGTCATCAATCTTTGCTCTTCCTTTTCAAGATTGCTTTGACTATTTTGGATCTTTGTAATTTAATAGGGATTTTAGATCAGCTCATAAATTTTTAAAAAAAAGTCTGCTTGGTCCTGATGAGAATTCCATTGAGTTTGTGATTAGTTTGGGGAGTATTTCTATCTTAACAATGTTAAATCTTCTAATCCATTAATATGGGATGTGTTTCTGATAGTTAGATCTTCTTTAATTTATTTAAACAGTTTTTCATATTTTTAAGAGTATACATTTCACACTTTCTACAAATTTCTTTATAAGAAAAAAATGAAATACTGTCATTTGTGGCAACATGGATGAGCTAGGAGGACATTATATTAAATTAAACAACCCAAGCATAGGAAGGTAAATACTGCATATTCTCACTCATATGTGGGAACTAAAAATGTTAATATCATAGAAGTACAGTAGAAAAGTTGTTACTAGAGCCTGGAAAGGATAGTGGGGAAGGGGATAGAGAGTGGCTGGTTAATGAATACGAAAGTACGGCTAGACAAGATGAATAAGTTCTAGTGTTCAATAGAACTGTAAGCTGACTCTAGTAAACAATAATTTATTGTACTTTTTCAAATAGTTAGAATACAAGGTTTTGAATGTTACCAAAATAAAGTAGTGATAAATGTTT
>NW_012115533.1:3735859-3737384 GCF_000951035.1 Colobus angolensis palliatus
CATTATTGTTAAAAACTAGTTGTTCATAAATATATGGGTTTATTTCTGGAGTCTCATTTTTATTCTGTTGATCTACATGTTTATTTTGCACCAATACTAAGCTGTCTTAATTACCATTTGTAGTATGTTTTGAAGTTAGGAAATGTGAGTCATCAATCTTTGCTCTTCCTTTTCAAGATTGCTTTGACTATTTTGGATCTTTGTAATTTAATAGGGATTTTAGATCAGCTCATAAATTTTTAAAAAAAAGTCTGCTTGGTCCTGATGAGAATTCCATTGAGTTTGTGATTAGTTTGGGGAGTATTTCTATCTTAACAATGTTAAATCTTCTAATCCATTAATATGGGATGTGTTTCTGATAGTTAGATCTTCTTTAATTTATTTAAACAGTTTTTCATATTTTTAAGAGTATACATTTCACACTTTCTACAAATTTCTTTATAAGAAAAAAATGAAATACTGTCATTTGTGGCAACATGGATGAGCTAGGAGGACATTATATTAAATTAAACAACCCAAGCATAGGAAGGTAAATACTGCATATTCTCACTCATATGTGGGAACTAAAAATGTTAATATCATAGAAGTACAGTAGAAAAGTTGTTACTAGAGCCTGGAAAGGATAGTGGGGAAGGGGATAGAGAGTGGCTGGTTAATGAATACGAAAGTACGGCTAGACAAGATGAATAAGTTCTAGTGTTCAATAGAACTGTAAGCTGACTCTAGTAAACAATAATTTATTGTACTTTTTCAAATAGTTAGAATACAAGGTTTTGAATGTTACCAAAATAAAGTAGTGATAAATGTTTGAGGTGATGGATATGCTAATTATTTTGACTTGATTATTACAAATTATATACATGCATCAAAATATCACATTGTATCTCATAAATTTGTAAAATTATTGTGCATCAATTAAAAACAATAATAAAGACAAAAATATTTATAAATGCTATTTTTGTTGCTATTGTAAATGAAATTGCTTTCTTTATTTCATTTTTGGATTGTTTATTGCAACTTTATAGAAATACAACTGGGAAGCCAGGATGGCCTACTAGACACAGCCAAGGAAGAACATATCCCACTGAGTGATCATACCATCAAGAAGACTGGCACACTTTGAGCAGAACTTCAGAGGTTAGTCATTGAGAGTGGGTGAAGAGAGGACTCGAAGTCCTAGGCTAATGCGGGAGGAAGCTGGGAGTCCTGTATGAGACTGCTGAGCACCAGGACTCATTCTTGGCCTCCAGTGTCTCCTGGGAAAGGGGTGAGTTAAATAGGCAAAGAGTGGCCAATTCTCACCAGGGACCTCCAGAATCCTAGCTGCCAAAGACCCCCTGACCCCCACAGACATTTGAGTTGACAGGGAAACCATTTTGGAGAGATTGACAGAACAAGACGCCAGTCTGTTGGGACCCCAGAGGGTTTGGTACAGGAAAGGGTGCAATGAGCACATCCATAAACGCCCATACTCCAAGGCTCAGCAAACTCCTCTAGGTGGCTTTGGCCTTTGTTAACTGTTAGA
>NW_012115533.1:3738804-3777676 GCF_000951035.1 Colobus angolensis palliatus
ACTCAATTCAAGGAATCTAAGAAGTATAGTAAAACAATTCAAGAGCAGAAAGGTAAAATAGCCATTTTATGAAATAACAAACAAAACTGATAGAGCTGAAAAACTCACTAGAATTTTTTAATACAATCAGAAGTATTAACAGCAGAATAGACCAAGCTGAGGAAAGAATCTCAGAGCTCAAAGACTGGATCTTCAAATTAACTCAGTCAGACAAAAACAATGGTAAAAAGAATACAAAAAAATAAACAAAACTTCCAGGAAATATGGGATTATGTAAAGTGACAACACTTACCACTCATTAGTGTCCCTGAAAAAGAGATAGAACAAGCAACTTGAAAAACATATGGAAGACATTGCCAACAAAAATTTCCCCAACCTCACTAGAGAGGTCAATATTCAGAATCAGGAAGCGTGGAGAATACCTGTAAGATACTAGAGCTGAGCATCCTCAAAACACATAATCCACATAGTCTTCAGATGCTCCAAAGTCAACACACACACACATACACACACAAAATGCTAATGGCAGCAAGAGAAAGAGGCAGAACACCATAAGGCTAACAGTGGACTTCTCAGCAGTAACTTTACAAACCAGAGTCCTATATTGAGCAATTTTAAAGAAAATAAATTCCAGTGAAGAATTTTGCATCCAGCCAAACTAAGCTTCATAAGTGAAGGAAAAATAAGATTCTTTTCAGACCAAAAAATTACTTGGGAATTTGTTACCACCAGATATGCCTTAAAAGAGGTCCTTAAGGGAGTGCTAGTCATGGAAATGAAATATTGTTACTGGTCACCACAAAAACACATTTAAATATACAAACCATTGACAATGTAAAACAGCCATGCAATACAGCCTGCAAAGCAAGAAGATAACAACATAATGGCAGGATTAAATCTGCATATATCAATATTAACCTTGAATGTAAACAGGTTAAGGGCCCCACTTAAAAGTCACAGTGTGACAAGTTGGATAAAAAAGCAAGACTCAGCTGTGTGCTGTCTTTAAGAGACCCATCTTCAGTGACACCCATAGGCTCAAAGTAAAGGGATGGAGAAGAATCTACTAAGCAAACAGAAAAGAGAAAAAAGAAGGAGCTGCTATTGTAATTTCAGATATGGCAGGTGTTAAACAAAAAACTGTCAATAAAAGTCAAAAAAGGCATTATATAATAATAAAGGATTCAATTCAACAAGAAGACTTAACTCTCTAAATATATATGCATGTAACACTGGAGTCCCGAGATTCATGGTATAAGTTCTTAGAGACTTATGAAGACAATTAAATAAATACAAAACCATAGTGGGAGACAAAAAAAACCCACTGACATTACTAGACAGATAATTGAGGCAGAAAACTAACAAAGATATTTGAGGCCTGAATTTGATTTGTGACCAAAAGGATCTAACAGACACCTACAGAACTCTCCACCCAACGACAACAGATGATATGTTCTTGTCATCCACCCATTGCACATAGTCTAAAATTGACCATATGATTTGACACAAAGCAATTCTCAACAAATTGAAAAAAGCTGAGATCATATCAATCACACCCTCAGACCATATGCTATAAAAATAGAAATTGATTTTAAGAAGATCTTTCAAAACCACACAATTACATGGAAGTTAAACAACCTGATCCTAAATGACTTTTGGGTGAACATTTAAATTATGGCAGAAATCAAGAAATTTTTTGAAATTCAATAAAAACAAAAATGTGACTGGGTGTGCTGGCTCACGCCTGTAATCCCAGCACTTTGGGAGGCCTAGGCAGGTGAGGTTGAGAGCTTCAGACCAGCCTGACCAACATGGAGAAACCTGGTCTCTATTAAAAATACAAAATTAGCTGGGCTTGGTGGTGAATGGTTGTAATCCCAGCTACTCGGCAGGCTGAGGCAGGAGAATTGCTTGAACCCAGGAGGCAGAGGCTGACATGAGCCAAGATTGTGCCATTCCACTCCAGCCTGGGAAATAAGAGCAAAACTCCGTCTCAAAATAACTAACTAACTAACTAAATAAATAAATAAATAAATAAATAAATAAATAGAAAACAAAAATGTAACATACTGGAATCTCTGGGACATAGCTGAAGGAGTGTTAAGAGGGAGTTTATACTACTAAACACCTGCAGCAAAAAGTTAGAATAATTTCACATTAACAACCTTAGATCACAGTGGAGGAACTAGAAAAACAAGACCAAACAAAACTCAAATGTAGTACAAGAATATAAATAACCAAACTCAGAGACAAACTAAATGAAATTGAGATGGAAAATGACCATACATAAATCAACAAAACAAGAAGTTGGTTTTCTTTAAAATAAATAAGATTAATAGACTACCAGTTAAATAATAAAGAAAAAGAGAAAGATGATCCAAATAAATGAGTCATACATTATAAAGCAGACATTATCACCAAACCCACAGAAATACAAAAATCCTCAGAGATTATTATGAACACCTTTATGTGCACAAACTAGAAAACCTAGAAGAAATGAATAAATTCCTGGAAACAAATAATCTCCCAACAGTGAAATAGGAAGAAATTGAAACCCTGAATAGACCAATAATGAGTCCCAAAAGTGAACCAGTAATAAAATGCCTATGAACCAGAAAAAGTCCTGGACCAAGTGGATTCACAGCTGAAACTTACTAGACTTATAAAGAAGAGCTAGTATCAATTGTATTGGAAATACTTCAAAAAATTAAGGAGGAGGGACTCGTTCCTAACTCATTCTATGAGATAAGCATCATTCTGATACCAAAATCTAGTACAGACACAACAACAAAAAGGAAAGCTTCAGGCCGATAACTCTGATGACCACAGATGCAAAAATTCTCAACAAAATATGAGTGATCTGAATCCAGCAGCATGTCTAAAGGCTAATCCACAATATTCAAGTAGGCTTTATACCTAGAATGCAAAGTTGGTTCAACATATGAAAATCAATAAATTTTATTAATCACATAAACAGAATGAAAACCAAAACCACAGAAATATTTTAATAGATGCAGAAAAGACTTTCAATAAAATTCAATATCCCTTCATGGAAAAAAAAAAAAAAAAACCTCAAAAAACTAGGCATTAAAAGAGCATGGTTCCACCTGGGTGGGGTGGCTGATGCCTGTATTCCCAGCACTTTGGGAGGCCAAGGTGGGCAGATCATGAGGTCAGGAGATTGAGACCATCTGGCTAATATGGTGAAACCCTGTCTCTACTAAAATACAAAAAATTGGCCCGGCATGGTGGTAGACACCTGTAGTCCCAGCTACTTGGGAGACTGAGGCAGAAGAATGTGTGAACCCAGGTGGCAGAGCATGCAGTGAGCAGAGATCACACCACTGCACTCCAGCCTGGGTGACAGAGCCAGACTCCATCTCAAAAAAAAAAAAAAAAAAAAAAAAGAACATGGTTCAAAATGATAAATGCCGTCTGTGACTAACCCATAGTCAACATCTTACTTAATGAGTAAAACCTGACAGCACTTTCCTTGAGAAGCAGAATAAGACAAGGATGTCCACTCTCAACAATCCTCCTCAACTTAGTCCCAGAAGTCCTAGCCAGAGCAATTGGACAAGAGAAAGAAATGAAAGGCATCTAATAAGAAGAGAGGAAGTCAAAGTATCTCCTCTCACAGACGATATGATTTTATATCTATAAAATTGCATATTCTCCACCCAAAAGCTCCCAGATCACATAAACAATTTCAGTAAATTCATGATACAAATTCACGATACAAAATCAATGTTAAAAATTAGTAACATTTCTATATACCAACAATATCCAAGTTGAGAGCAAGAATAAAGAGTGTAATCTCATTCACAGCAGCCACACACACACACACATTATATATATATATATATATATATATATATATACACACACACACACACAGAGCTAACAAGGGAGGTGAAAGATCTTTACAATAGAATTATAAAACACTGCTGAAAGAAATCAGAGATAACACAAACAAATGGGGAAACATTCCGTGCTCATGGATAGGAATAATCAATATTGTTAAAATGGTCATACTGCTTAAAATGGTCAAAGCAATGTGTCCCATCAATGCTATTCATATCAGAGCACCAATGGCATTTTTTCCTAGAATTAGAAAAAACTATTTAGCAATGCATTTGGAACCAAGAAAAGAGCCCAGATAGCCCAAGTAATCCTAAGCAAAAAGAAAAAGTTGAAGGCATCACTCTACCTGATTTCAAATGCATTACAAGACTAGAATAACTAAAATAGCATGGTACCAGTACAAAAACAGACACCCAGACCAATGAAACAGAATAAACAGCCATAAATAAAGCCACACACGAACCACTTGACCTTCAACAAAATTGACAATGACAAGCAATGGGGAAAGGAATTCCCATTCAATAAATGGTGGTGGAATAACTATTAGACATAGGCAGAAGATTGAAAATGGATCCCATTTTTTTTAATACTTTAAGTTCTAGGGTACATGTGTACAAGGTACAGGTTTTTTACTTTTGTATGCCTGTGCCATGTTGGTGTGCTGCACCCATTAACTTGACATTTACATTAGGTACATCTCCTAATGCTATACCTCCCCAAGTCCCCCAACCCATGACAGGCCCCAGTGTGTGATGTTCCCCACCCTGTGTCCAAGTGTTCTCATTGTTCATTTCCCACCTATGAGCGAGAACATGTGGTGTTTGGTTTTCTGTCCTTGCAATAGTTTACTCAGAATGATGATTTCCAGCTTCATGCATGTCCCTGCAAAGGACATGAATTTATCCTTATCCTTTTTTATGGCTGCATAGTACTCTATGGTGTGTACATGCCACATTTTCTTAATCTAGTCTATCATTGATGGACATTTGAGTTGGTTCCAAGTCTTTGTTATTGTGAATAGTGCTGCAATAAACATATGTATGCATGTGTATTTATAGCAGCATGATTTATAATCCTTTGGGTATATGTCCAGTAATGGGATGGCTGGGTCAAATGGTATTTCTAGTTCTAGATCCTTGAGGAATCACCACACTGTCTCCACAATGGTTGAACTAATTTACAGTCACACCAACAGTGTAATAGCATTCCTATTTTTCCAGATCCTCTCCAGCACCTGTTGTTTCCTGACTTTTTAATAATTGCCATTCTAACTGATGGAGATGATATCTCATTGTGGTTTTGGTTTGCATTTCTCTGATGGCCAGTGATGATGACCATTTTATCATGAGTCTGTTGCTGCATAAATGTCTTCTTTTGAGAAGTGTCTGTTCGTATCCTTTGCCCAGTTTTTGATGGGGTTGTTTGATTTTTTTCTTGTAAATTTTTTTAAGTTCTTTGTAGATTCTGGATATTAGCCCTTTGTCAGATATGTTGGGAACAAGCCCCCCAAAATCTGGCCATAAACTAGCCCCAAGATGGGCCATAAACAAAATTTCTGCAGCACTGTAACATGTTCATAATGGCCCTAATGGCCAAACTGGAAGGTTGTGGGTTTACAGGAATGAGGGCAAGGAACACCTAGCCCACTCAGGGCAGAAAACTGCTTAATGGCATTCTTAAGCCACAAACAATAGGATGAGTGATCTGTGTCTTAAGGGTGTGTTGCTGCTGCAGTTAACTAGCCCAACTTATCCCTTTAATTCAGCCCATCCCTTCATTTCCCATAAGGGATACGTTTAGTTAATTTAACATCTATAGAAACAATGCTAATGACTGGTTTGCTGTTGACAAATACTTGAGTAAATCTCTGTTTGGAGCTTTCAGCTCTGAAGGCTGTGAGACCACTGATTTCCCACTTCACACCTCTATATTTCTGTGTGTATGTCTTTAATTCCTCTAGCACCACTGGGTTAGGGTCTCCCTGATTGAGCTGGTCTCGACAAGTGGGGTCCATTTATGGGGGCTCAAATGCAGGTCAAAGGGTCATCAGAGCAATGGTTGGAATGGAAAACTACCTGGAGGACACCCGAGTACTCTTAAAGCAATCCCCGTGGTGAGTAAGAAGCGGAGTTTGGAAGCATCAGGGTAACAATGGGACAGGTCTGGGGTCTGGTTCATTTCACCTTGGAACTTTTTCACACTGATAATGAGGAGGAACAAGAGTATAGCGAAGTAACAGAAGAGGTTACAGAGCATGTTTATTTGCCAGCTAAAGCTAAAGTGGCAAAGGAAGGAGAGGTTCATCCCTACCTTCTGCACCCCCTACTTAATATTTTGAAGAAAATGACCCCACAGATCTTTTTTTTCTGGAGGACACTGGGGACACTAGGCAAAAAGTAGTTGCCCCAGTGACTGTTCAAGCAGCGCCTTGAGTGACGGCTCTTAGTTCTATTCAGGCAGGAATTCAAGCTAGACAAGAGGGTGATTTAGAGGCTTGGCAGTTCCCTGTTAGAATGCAGCCCCCAGACCAACAGGGAAATATTACAGCTGCATTTGAGCCTTTTCCTTTTAAATTACTCAAAGAATTAAAACAAGCAATAAGTCAGTATGGACCAGGTTCTTCTTATGTAATGGGACTGTTAAAGAATGTTACTGTTTCAGGTTGAATGATTCCTACTGACTGAGATGCTCTTACTTGAGCTTGTCTAAGTCCTTCTCAGTTCTTACGATTTAAAACTTGGTGGGCAGGCTGCCTTGGTGGGCAGGCTGCTAGCAATGCCCAGGGCCAACCTCAAATTAATATAACTGCAGACCAACGTTTGGGGGTTGGCAACTGGTCTGGTTTAGATGCACAACTGGTCATGCAGGATGATGCCATTGAACAGCTTAGAGGAGTGTGCA
The DNA here is from genome assembly GCF_000951035.1 of Colobus angolensis palliatus. Classification (NCBI taxonomy): domain Eukaryota; kingdom Metazoa; phylum Chordata; class Mammalia; order Primates; family Cercopithecidae; genus Colobus; species Colobus angolensis. The sequence continues at coordinate 3,745,570 of NW_012115533.1, forward strand.
TTAGACCTTGGGGAAAAAAAAAAAAAAGTCACTTCAGGTGGGGAACAATACCCTTCCTTTAATGCTATAAAACAGGGACCCAGAGAACAATAACATCCAGAGAACCCACTCCTGATGTTTAACATGGGTTCTTTTCTACTTCCTAAGTGTCTCGGCTGGGTTGAGAAATAAAGAGAAAGAGCACGAGAGAGAGAAATTTAAAGCTAGGTGTCTGGAGGAGACATTACATGTTGGCAGGATCCGTGATGTTCCCTGAGCCGTAAAACCAGCAAGTTTTTATTAGCGATTTTCAAAAGAGGAGAGAGTGCACGAATAGGGTGTGAGTCACAGCAATCACATACTTCACACGGTAATAAAAGATCACAAAGCAAATGGAGTCAGGGCGAGATCACAGGACCACCAGATGAGGTGAAATTAAAATTGCTAATGAAGTTTCGGGCATGCATTGTCATTGATAACATCTTATCAGGAAACAGGGTTTGAGAGCAGGTAACCTGTCTGAGCACAATTTATTAGTTGGGAATTTTCCTCGTCCTAATAAGCCTGGAAGCGCTATAGGAGACCGGGGCTTATTTCATCCCTGCGGCTTCAACCATAAAAGACTGGACGCCTTAAAAGGGTCTATCTGTAGGCCTACCTTCAGGGAGCATTCTCTTTCTCAGGGATGTTCCTTGCTGAGAGAAATAATTCAGCCATATTTCTGCTATTTGTTTATGAAAGAAGAGAAATATAGCTCTGTCCCCTCTGGCTAACCAGCAGCCAGTTCAAAGTTACCTCTCTTGTTCCCTGAACATCGCTGTTATCCTGTTCTCTTCTTTTTTTTTTCATTTTTTTTTTAAGTTGCCCAGATTTCATATTGTTCAAACACACATGCTCTACAATTTGTGCAGGTTATACAATCACAGGGTCCTAAGGCGACATTCATCCTCCTCAGTTTATGAAGAAGATGATGGGATTAAGAGATTAAAGTAAAGACAGGCATAGGAAAACACAAGGGTATTTATTGGGGAAGTGATAAGTGTCCATGAAATCTTCACAATTTATGTTCTGCCACGGCTTCAGCCGGTCCCTCCGTTCGGGGTCCCTGACTTCCTGCAACACCATGCATTGATTTTATAGCTCGGTTACAGGAGTCTCTTAAAAAGATGATTGCAGATTTGGCTGCTCAGGTTACAGTGTTGCAGTTATTAACTTTTGACAATGCTCACCCCAATTGCCAGGCTGCTTTGCAACCTATCAGAGGGAAAGCACATTTAGTTGATTATATCAAGGCCTGTGATGGTATCGGAGGTAATCTGCACAAAGCTGCCTTGTTGGCACAGGCAATGGCAGGACTGAGAGTGGATAAAGGAAATACTCCATTTTCTGGAGCTTGTTTTAACCGTGGGAAGTATGGTCATACTGAAAAAGAATGTAGAAAAAAATCAGTGAGTCAGTCCACAAGAAAGGGGAAAAAAGAAAACTGATGATTCTGAAATGTGTTCAAAATGTAAAAAAGGAAAATACTGAGCTAGTCAGTGTCACTCCAAGTTTGATAAAGATGGGAACCCAATTTTGGTAAATGCCATGAGAGGCCTGTCCCGGGCCCCATTCTAAACAAGGGCATTTCTGGCTCAGGCCATTACCTCGCCCCTGTACAATGTCTGTCCCCTGCAACATCTGGTAGTGCCACAGTAAATTTATGCTGCACAAAAGCTGTGAGCCTTCTGCCTGGGAAATCCCCATAAAAGGTCCCAACAAGAATCTGTGGACTCTTGCCAGCAGGGACAACAGGATTACTTTTTGGAAGGTCTAATGTAATTTGAAAAGGGGTACAAGTACATACAGGAGTCATTGATTCAGATTACAATGGGGAAATTCAAATTGTTGTATTTACTTCTGTTCCCTGGAAAGCAGAGCCAGGAGAGCGCATAGCACAGCTCCTGATTGTGCCATTTGTGGGAAAGGGAAAACGTGAAATTAAATGAACAGGAGGATTTGGAAGCACAAAGAAATAAGGCAAGGAAGCTTATTTGATAAATCTAATTACTGATAAACACCCTACCTGTGAAATAACTATTCAAGGAAAGAAATTTCAAGGTTTGATAGATACAGGAGTGGACATTTCAATCATTTCTGTAGAGCACTGGCTGTCCACGTGGCCAATTCAACCTGCTCAATTTAACATAGTTGCAGTTGGTAAAGCCACTGAAGTATATCAAAGTAGTTATATTTTGCGTTGTGAGGGGCCCAATGGACAACCTGGGGCTATTCAACCAATTATAACTTCTGTACCTATAAATTTATGGGGAAGATATTTATTACAACAACGGGGAGCACAAATTCTAATTCCAGAACAATTATACAGCCCTCAAAGTCAACATACAATGCATGAAATGGGGTATATCCCTGGTACAGGACTAGAAAAAAATTTGCAAGATTTGAAAGAACCACTTCAAGCAAAAAAACAAAGTTCCTGCCAAAGATTAGGAAACAATTTTTGATGGTGGCCATTGGTAAGCCTCCAGAATCTGTACCTGTAAAATGGTTAACAGATAAGCCAATTTGGATAGAACAATGACTGCTAAGTAAAGAAAAACTGGAGGTTTTAGAGAAATTAATTGCTGAACAATTAGAAAATGGGCACATAGCTCCAACATCTTCCCCTTGGAATTCTCCATTTTCTGTAATTAAGAAAAAAATTAGGTAAATGGATAATGTTAACTGACTTAAGAGCCATCAATTCAGTTATACAACCTATGGGAGCATTACAGTCAAGATTGCCTTCTCCTGCTATAATTCCAAAAAAATTGGCCTCTAATAAGGTCATAGATTTAAAAGACTGTTTATTTACTATCTCTTTAGCTGAGAAAGACTGTGAATGGTTTGCATTTACAATTCCTGCAGTAAACAACCTCCAGTCGGCTAAGCATTATCATTGGAAAGTGTTGCCACAGGGCATGTCAAACAGCTGGACAATTTGCCAGATGTATGTGGGGCAAGTAATTGAACCTACTCAAAAAATTTTCAGCGTTACATTATTCACTATATGGATGATATACTTTGTGTTGACCCCACTCAAGAAATATTACTCCAATGTTATGATCACTTGCAAAACTCGATTTCTTGTGCTGGTTTAATTATAGCTCCTGACAAAATTCAGACTACTACTCCTTACTCCTACTTGGGGACCTTAGTAAATGACACTGCCATTGTTCCACAGAAAGTAACCATACATAGGAATCAACTAAAAACCTTAAATGACTTTCAAAAATTACTAGGGGATATTAATTGGATACGACCTGCTTTAGGCATTTCTACCTATGCCATGAGTAATCTGTTTTCTATCCTTTGAGGAAATCCTAGTCTCACTAGCCATCAGCAATTAACAAAGGAGGTGGAGGCAGCATTACAACTGATTGAGAAGCAAGTCCAGAAAGCTCAAATAATTAGAATAGATCCAGAGAAGACTCTAGATTTGCTATTTTTTTCCACTCAGTATTCACATACTGGTGTTATTGTCCAAGAACAGGACTTACTAGAATGGCTTTTTCTTCCACATACTAATTCATGGACTCTAACTCCTTATTTAGATCAAATCGTTACTATGTTAGGGATTGGGAGAACTAGGATTATTAAATTACATGGATATGATCCTGGAAAAATTATTGAAACTCTCACAAAGGCACAAATACAGCAAGCTTTTATAAATAGTCTTACTTGGCAAACCCATTTAGCTGTCTTTGTGGGTGTTCTCAATAATCATTTCCCCAAAACGAAGTTGTTTCAGTTTTTGAAATTAACTAATTGGATTCTTCCTAAAATAACTAAATTTAAACCAATTGAAGGTGCTGAGAATGTTTTTACAGATGGGTCTGGTAATGGTAAAGCTTCTTATTCTGGCTCAAAATGTAGTTTTTCAGACATCCTGTACTTCAGCTCAAAAAGCGGAGCTTGTAGCTGTAATTGAGGTATTGATTGCTTTTGATATGCCTATTAATGTGATTTCTGACTCTTCATACATGGTTCACTCCACACATTTAATTGAAAATGCCCAGTTACGATTTCATACAGATGACCAACTGATGACAAAAACAAAAAAGGAGGAAAAATAGGGATTACAAGACAGCCCATACACAATTGAATCTAACATTATTTGGTGAAAAGATCCAATAACAGAAAGTTGGGAAATAGGTAAAATAATAACTTGGGGTAGAGGTTATACTGGTATTTCTCCAGGAAAAAATCAACAGTTGAGTTGGATACCATCAAGACACCTAAAACCTTATCATGAGTCAGATGCTGAGAAAGAGATTCCGGGAGGATCCTGAGGACCACCCGGTTGCAGCCATGTCAAGACTGATGCAGAGGAGGACCCCAGCTGTCATGAGCAACAACCATCAAATACAGCCAACCATCTGGGGACAGATGAAGAAGCTGTCACAGATGGCAGAAGAAAACCTGAGGAAAGTGGGACAACCAGTCACAGCTAATAATTTAATGGTAGCTATAATAGCAGTTATCACCACTACTGTGAGTATTCCTTCAATAAGGGCTGGTAATAATGCCTGGATGCAGTCACTCTATGATGCAGTTACACATGCTTTCTGATCTCAGTATTTACTATAATAAATCTGCTCCTATAATTGAGGCATACCACTCTCAAAAACCTATTTATAAACAGGATTGGATCCAGTGAGAAAAAATGAACTTTCTTATTTAGGAAGATTGCTTTGCAGAACAGGCAGAGGTGCTGCATAACGATTCCTATGGAATCATTTTTAATTGGTCCCCTAAGGGAATGTTCAGCTTGAATTGCACCTTTCAGTTTGCATGCCACAGTCACACTATGTTCAGACGATCTGAACAAAATGACCACATGGTAGAAATGTTAAGAAGTATGGCAAAAGTTCCCATTATCTGGAACCATGGCGGTATAGTGGCACCTCAACTTCAAATGATATGGCCCGCTCCAGGAACTAAACAGAAGGATTTTTGGAAACTATTAAATGCTCTTAATAAGAGCAAAATTTGGGAAAGAATAAAAAGCATCTAGAAGAACACTCTACAAACTTGTTTTTGGATATAGCAAAATTAAAAGAACAAATATTTAAAGCATCCCAGGCACACCTGACCTTAATGCCAGGAACTGGAGTGCTTAAAGGAGCTGCAGACAAATTAGCAGTTAGTAACCCATTAAAATGGATAAAAACACTTGGAAGCTTTGTGATTTCAATGCTGACTGTGCTTTTAATCTATGTTGTTTGTCCTTGTATAGTTTGCAGATGTGGATCCCAACTCCTGCGAGAAGTAGCTCACTGTGACAAAGCTGACCTTGCTTTTATCTCTTTGCAAATCAAAGAAGGGAGACATGTTGGGAGCAAGCACCCCAAAATCGGGCCATAAACTGGCCCCAAGACTGGCCATAAACCAAAGCTCTGTAGCACTGTAACATGTTCATAATGGTCCTAATGCCCAAGCTGGAAGGTTGTGGGTTTACAGGAATGAGGGCAAGGAAAACCTGGCCTGCCCAGGGCAGAAAACCCCTTGAAGGCATTCTTAAGTCACAAACAATAACAAGAATCATCTGCGTCTTAAGGGCGTGTTCCTGCTGCAGTTAACTTGCCCAACCTATCCCTTTAAATCAGCGTATCCCCTCATTTCCCATAAGGGATACTTTTAGTTAATTTAACATCTATAGAAACAATGCTAATAACTGCTTTGCTGTTAATAAATATGTGAGTAAATCTCTGTTTGGGGCTGTCAGCGCTGAAGGCTGTGAGACCCCTGATTTCCCACTTCACACCTCTATATTTCTGTGTGTGTGTCTTTAATTCCTCTAGCGCTGCTGGGTTAGAGTCTCCCGACTGAGCTGGTCTTGGCAAGATGGGTAGCTTGTAAACATTTTCTCCCATTCTGTAGGTTGCTTGTTCACTCTGATAGTAGTTTCTTTTGCTGTGCAGAGCTCTTTAGTTTAATTAGAATCCATTTCTGAATTTTGGCTTTTATTGCCATTGCTTTTGGTGTTTTAGTCATGAAGTCCTTGCCCATGCCTATGGTCTGAATGGTATTTCCTAGGTTTTATTCTAGAGTTTTTATGGTTTTAGCTCTAACATTTAAGTCTTTAATCCATCTTGAATTAAATTTTGTATAAGGTGTAAGGAAGGATACCAGTTTCATCTTTCTACATATGGCTAGCCAGTTTTCCCAGCACCATTTGTTAAATAGGGGATCCTTTCCCCATTTATTGTTTTTGTCAGGTTTGTCAAAGATCAGCTGGTTGTAGATGTGTGGTATTATTTCCAGGGGCTCTTTTCTGTTCCATTGGTCTATATCTCTGTTTTGGTACCAGTATCATGCTGTTTTGGTTACTGTAGCTTTGTAATATAGTTTGAAGTCAGGTAGTGTGATGCCTCCAGCTTTGTTCTTTTGTCTTGGCAATGTGGCTCTTTTTTGGTTTCATATGAACTTTAAAGTAGTTTTTTCCAATTCTGTGAAGAAAGTCATTGGTAGCTTGATTGGGATGGCATTCAGTCTATAAAATACCTTGGACACTATGGCCATTTTCACAATATTCATTCTTACTATTCATGAGCATGGAATGTTCTACCATTTGTTTGTGTCCTCTTTTGTTTCCTTGAGCAGTGGTTTGTAGTTCTCCTTGAAGAGGTCCTTCACATTCCTTGTAAGTTTGATTCCTAGGTATTTTATTCTCTTTGAAGTAATTCTGAATGGGAGTTTATTCATGATTTTGCTCTCTTTTTGTCTGTTATTGGTGTATAGGAATGCTTGTAATTTTTGCACATTGATTTTGTATCTTGAGACTTTGCTGAAGTTGCTTATCAGATTAAGGAGATTTTGGCTTGAGATGAGGGGGTTTTCTAAATATACAATCATGTCATCTGCAAAGAGGGAAAATTTGACTTTCTCTTTTCCTTCTTGAATATCCTTTATTTCTTTCTCCTGTCTGATTGCCCTTGCCAGAACTTCCAACACTATGTTGACTAGGAGTGGTGAGAGAGGGCATCCCTGTCTTGTGCCGATTTTCAAAGGTGATACTTCCAGTTTTTGTCCATTCATTATGATATTTATGATATTGGCTGTGGGTTTGTTATAAATAGCTCTTATTATTTTGATATATGTTCTATCAATATCTAGTTTATTAAAAGTTTTTACCATAAAGAACTGTTGAATTTTGTCAAAGGTCTTTTCTGTATCTATTGAGATAATCATATGGTTTTTGTCTTTGGTTCTGTTTATATGATGGATTACACTTATTGATTTGCGTATGTTGAATCATCCTTGCATCTCAGTGAAGAAACCAACTTGATCGTGATGGATAAGGTTTGTGATGTGCTACTGGGTTCAGTTTGCCAGTTTTTTATTGAGGATTTTTGCATCAATGTTCATCAGGGATGTTGATCTAAAATTATCTCTTTTTTTGTTGTTGCATCTCTGCAGGCTTTGGTATCAGGATGATGTTGGCCTCATGAAATGAATTAGGGAGGATTCCCTCTTTTTCTATTCATTGGAATAGTTTCAGAAGGAATGGTACCAGCTCTTTCTGTACCTCTGGTAGAATTCAGCTGTGAATCTGTCTGGTCCTGGACTTTTTTAGGTTGGTAGGCTATTAATTATTGCCTTAATTTCAGAACCTGTTATTGGTGTATTCATGGACTCAACTTCTTCCTGGTTTAGTCTTGGGAGAGTGTATGTATCCATAAATTTATCCATTTCTTCTAGATTTTCTAGTTTATTTGCTCAAAGGTGTTTGTAGTATTCTCTGATGGTAGTTTGTATTTCTGTGGGATCAGTGGCGATATCCCCTTTATCATTTTTTATTACATCTATTTGATTCTCCTCTCTTCTTTATTACTCTTGCTGGTGGTCCATCAATTTTGCTGATCTTTTGAAAAAATGAGCTCCTGGATTCACTGATTTTTTGAAGGAATTTTTTCGTCTCTGTCTCCTTCAGTTCTGCTCTGATCTTAGTTATTTCTTGTCTTCTGCTAGCTTTTGAATGTGTTTGCTCTTGCTTCTCTAGTTCTTTTAATTGATGTTAGGGTGTCAATTTTAGATCTTTCCTGCTTTCTCTTGTGGCCATTTATTACTATAAATTTCCCACTACTCACTGCATTAAATGTGTCCCAGAGATTCTGGTATGTTGTGTCTTTGTTTTCATTGGTTTTAAAGAACATATTTATTTCTACCTTCATTTCATTATGTACTCAGTAGTCATTCAGGAGCAGGTTGTTCAGTTTCCATGTAGTTCAGCGGTTTTGAGTGAGTTTCTTAATTTGTTATATCTAATGAAATTTAAATGATTTTAAATTTATCACACAAAATAAAAGGTCAGATTTCATTTTTCATCACTTATTTTGAGATAAAACAATAGAATGTGTCCCTAAAATTCAAAAACTATTTTGAACAGAAAAGTGTGATAAAAGAACACTGTAATTTTGATACACAAACGCATACATTTCACCCTCTACACATATATACACAATAAAGTGTTAGAAAGTGGATAAATTTCAACAGAAATAGTAAAAGAAACACTTTTCGATATTTACAAGGATAACCACCTATATCTAATTTATTTTATTCCTCTTTTTTAGCATTAGAAGACTTTCAAATTGCTAAAAAGTTTCCCAATCTTTGTAAATTATCACTATTTCACTTTGTATGTAGTATTCATGTATATTTATATAAATGTTTCTCCTGTAAAATTATTCTAATGTATTTAATAAAGCTCATTATTGCTGTTCATTAAATTATGGTCTATAAATATGCAAATGTATTATAGGTTGTGTATATATGAAAACCTATCTTGGAAGATATGTCTCCTTAAAAACAAGTAATTTTCAAAATTTATTTACTAAGTTTAATTGACTATTATTTACTTATATTTCTAAGGATCATAAATATATATGTCAGTTCAGAGTTTTACAGCAATTTGTAGACATATTCAAATTTTCAGTTGGATGTGTGGTGTATTATGATTGCCTCCTGTTTGTTATTCATTCATTATAGTCCATGTGGCATACAAACATTTGTAAATATCGTCACAGTTAATACTCATCCTAGCCATTGAATGCAAGTAAAGTACTCTTTTTCAGATGTGACAATGGAGGATTAGGACATTTTAGCTAAACTGCTTATTTGATGGTGTGGCAGATATGCAGTTACAATCCGTGGCCTTCCGACTAAAATGTGTGTGTGTGTGTGTGTGTGTGTGTGTTTCCAGAAAATCCCGCTGAATTTTATGATAAAGCATGTTCTGTTGAAAGAGCAATGAGCATTTTCATTGGCATAGGCCAAATGAAGCTCTATGTGAAAATTTGATAGTAGCATGATGGAAAATCACACATAATACAATTTTTGTGTTGCTTTCACAGGCAGTGAGTGAACAGTGTGGCTGCTTGACACCCACTGAGTTAGTCTTTCCTTCCCTGGTGCTTCTCTGGAATCAATAATAGCTATAAAACTGACCAAAAGACAAGAACAAACACAGGTGAAGTACACTTTTCTCTAGGAACAACATGCTCGTTAATTATACAAGTCTATAGTGGTGCTTATGTCCTGTCCCTCTTTTGTTCTCTGTCTTTCTGTCTCTCTCTCTCCATCTCTCCCTTGTAAGGACTTAAAGTCGAATGTAGGAGCATATATCTACCTACTCTGTTTGGAAATAATATTACCAGGGTGCTTCTCATAACACAGAGTCAGACAGCCAATCATCTCTAGTTCAAGATTTGGTTTTCAGAATATTCAAATTACAGTTTTTGTTATCTGTGCAAATTATTTGTAACACACTCATTTGTACTCTCAGTTAGTAATAGTATTTTAAAACAGAGGAAGTTAATGAATTCCATGTGGAACTGAACCAAAGAAATTTGGAAATAAAAAGGACCATGTACATAATCTATTGTGCTTCTTTTGTTACATAGTTTTGTAATTATTAACAATTTGAGAACTCAACAATAGCTAGAGACTCCCGTCCAAAAATTTACAGATTAAATTTTCTGTAGTTTTATGTGCATTAGTGAAATGCTTTCATGAAATATTCTCTAGTGGAGAGTCATTGATTTCGTTAAGTCAAGCTAATTTTAAGCTAAAAAATTAGTTTCAGAAGATAATGTATCCATTATGCAGAATTAGCAACAAGATTTACAATGAATATCTATATTTTATTCCTAGTTTTCTGCTATTTTTACCACAAATATATATCAACAACTATTTAGCAGATAGAGTATAATTATATTTGCATAAATGTCACAATATATTAATTTTGTATTAATTCTATACATTTTACTTGTTTTTCTAGGTCCAGATGTTTCTGTTAACCCCAATTGGTATCCACCTTACACTTTCTAAACAGTGAGAATAAAAAAAATAGAAATAACATACATTTTTAAACATTTAGTATAAAATTACTAAAAAGTTCATTAACAAATTAAGACTCCTGGCCTTCTGAGATTGACTTTATCTGGAACAGGGATATATATAAAAACATATATATATGTGTATATATCTCTCAAAAGATATATATATATATCAAACATATATACCAACTTATTATATGAATCTTTTTGTCCTCTACATTTTGTAAGTGAAAATTAACAAAGAATACTTCCAAAGTGTCAAACTATATGATGCCCAGAAATGTTTTTTTTTTTTTTTTTGAGACAGAGTCTCGCTCTCTCGCCCAGGCTGGAGTTCAGTGGTGCAATCTCTATTCACTGCAAACTCTGCCTCCCGGGTTCACGCCATTCTCCTGCCTCAAGCTCCCATGTAGTTGAGACTACAGGTGCCCGCCACCACACCTGCCTAATTTTTTGTATTTTTAGTAGAGACAGGGTTTCACCATATTAGCCAGGATGGTCTCGATCTCCTGACCTCGTGATCCGCCCCTCTCGTCCTCCCAAAGTGCTGGGATTACAGACGTGAGCCACAGCGCCCAGCCGAAACTGGTTTTAAGTCTAGTGTTTGCAGAAAGGTAATTAAATTGAAAATAAATATGATGAGTGAGAGTGAAAAGCAGTTTGAGTTATTATATTTAAATATTGTTAAATATTTATTCACCTATGTTAGACAATGGGAATGTTGTCAGTAGCCACAAAACTCCATCAATTTAAAAGTAAATGCATTCTGAAGAGAAATAATTATAATTTGTAAGATCATTAAAAGCAATGTAATTTCAAGATACTATGTTTATTTTATACTAAAATATTTAAATTATTTCAAAATCTGGTTATATGGACCTATAGATTTAAGCTTGTATTAATCAAAAAAGTAATTTAGATTTTTGTATAATCTTCAGATTGACCTGAAAATAAGAAAATACTCATCTCTGTCAGACTAAAAATCTTAAATATTACAATGTTTCTTATAGTTTTAATAATGTATTTTCTTCCAGAAGATTAACTCGATTTGCTAATTGTGTACACTAATTATGTGACATATATTTTATATTTAATTAATAAACGTGTCCATTTGAAAATAGAAAATGTCTATCACAAATAATTATATTATTATTTTTTATATTATAGATCCCAATAACAAAAGATACAAAGTCTCTCATCAATGTATCAAAAACTTCAGAGGACCAGCAGCTTCTGAAAGCCAGTGGTCTCTTAAAGTGACTGATCATCAATTCAACATTAGCAGCGATCAAAGAAAGTAACACAGAGGTTTTTTGCATAATTTTAATTTGACATTTCTCTAGTTTCAAATACGGGCTTGACCTTTATTATCGTCATTCAGAAATCAAATGTAGAAAAGATACAAGTTATTACTTTTTCTAATAGACTTAATGTTTTTTTGAGAAATGAAATATTTTATTATTTCCTTACCTAGCACTTTTACATAAAGTATGAATGTTTGTCCACATTATTCTCTATGAAAGGTTTTGTCACTTAAATCTTTTGATAAATGCTCCTAGAGAAACAAATAACATAAAGACAAAGAGGGAGTGAAAGATTGAGAAAAGGTAAAAACAGTCATTAACGGTATATAATTACGTTTGAAAAAATCACTTATTAAAGATGAAATGCTTCCTTTTTTAAAGCGTGCCTGTCTTTTAATAGTATGAATGCTCCCTGTACAATGGTGAGTAAGTAGAGCAAATTAATCATTAATAAAAAAGACTGTCTAAATTGTGATTGTCAGTGAAAAAAAGAAGCAGACATAACAACATAATAAGAATACAATGATTTATTTATAGTTATAATCGCATTTGAATATGACATTTTCTCATTCTAAAACACCTTCTAAAGATTTTGCAAGTTTACAAAATAGTTGACATTATTTAGTTTTTTGATAATATATTACTTTTGAATTCTCTAATTTTACTTATTCTGAGCTTTGCCACTAATTCCGCAATGTTTTTAAAATTGTTGTTCTCATTTATAAGAATTCATATCATGGCAATCCCCAGAGACTACTTATATTTAAAAAGTAGCTTCTCATCCAATTCACTCTGTCAAATCTTTCTTCTAGACTTGCCTATTGAAAATTGTGATATAAAACAAGGCATGGATCATTTTCAGTTAGTGATTTTAGGTTAAGTGACCCAGTTACCTAGAAATGATCTGTTCTATAATCACATGCTTGCTATGGCAAGTAGTGACAGGGGAAGTTTCTCTGGTAAGATGACATTACACAGTGACTTGTAGGAAATGAGACAATTGCATTTCTGGGTGAGAGAGTAATCAGACCAAATGTTCAATAACAAAGATGAGATTTGGGGAGATGTTTTTAATGAAAACAGAGGTTGACAGATGAGGTAACAAAGAAAAAGAGGTTGTGTAACTTGTACTGGTCAGTGGAAACTATTTTAAAGGCTTTGGCTTTACTCTGACTTTAGTGGCTAGGCACTTGTTCAAGGGTAGATAAGTGACATCCGACATCTATGTAAGAAAATATTTAAATAAAGTAAGGGTTCAAGCAGAAGAATAGATAGGCAGCTATTGCAATTATCAAAGCTGATGAAATAAGGTTGTAACATTAGAGGTTGAAATCTATGTATATGTAAGAAAGTATAGCAGGAAGAAAGAATTTGCTTATAGATAGATGTGGATTATAAGACCGAAGTTTCCAGGAGGTATTTGTTTTCTGTTTTGTCGTGTGTGTTTCTTTTTTTAAAAAGTTACTTTATTTCTCTTTTTTGGCCTGAGAAACTGTAATAATATCTGCCGCTGAGTTTTGGGAAGACTTGGAAAGAAGCATATTTAAGTGACAATGTTAGAACAGAACTGTACAATTTGTTTTTGTACATATTACCTCTGAATCGCCTATTAACCATCCAAGTGGTGAAGTAGAACTGTAAAAGGATTATTGCGCTGAAAAAGACTATTCAGTGTCATTTATCATAATAATATCACCTGAGGTTTGTATGGGCCACTCTTGCCCATGACTGGACATGATTTCCATGACAACCCTGGAAATAGCTACTTTCATTATTACTAGGTGGGAAAAAAAAAAAAAAAAAAAGTTCAGAGAAGTTGTTTTTCCAAGTTTCTTATTTCAAAATAGAGGTCATAAATTTCTTACAGGATTGTTATAAGAATCAAAATAATGTAATGAACATAATACATTGAGTTAAAAATCACAGTTTTCACACAAAGAAGGTACTAAAACCAATATAATAAAGAGTACTTAACAATGTTAATTTATGGACTAGAATTTCCATTTTATGATTCGTGATCAAATATAATTTCTAATACTCTTGCTGAACAATTTTCATAATGTAGTACAATGTTTGCCACCAAATAGAGATTCAAGAAATGTTTTTCAAATACATAAAGACTTGTGCCACTTTATACATCTAGAAGGGAATAACAGATCTGCCAAGAGCCAAATATTTTAAAAGTTATATTTCTTAAACCACATATTACTTAAAAACTGTAGAGCTAGTGTATGGGAGAAAATAAAAATTATTGATAATACCAAAAGTGGATAATTTTGGAGTTACTTTATTCATGTATTGTTTTTCCTTTTGGGAGAGCTGTATTTTATGACATATAAATAAAAATGTTGTACACAAAGCTATTCTCTTTGTAAGATTTTGATTATAGAAAAATTCCAAGAACTAAAGATTACGTTATCAATGTGTGAAATATAGTGTGCTGAGTATCTTTATATTGATATTAATTGAAATTAACCTTATGAGTTTCCAAAAGTTTCTAAACTCTAATTAGAAATGACTTGATCTCAGGAGTAAGGTAGTATCATGTCTACCACACTCTTTTTATAAGAGTAGTCACAGATTCAATATCAAAATATTTAATAAGTAACCTTTTTTAAGTTAGGCTTTAAATTCTAAGCCCACAAAAGATATTATTTATGCATCTTTTTCTTTTGACTATATGTAGCACAAGAGTTATGTATTACTCTCTTACCTTGGAGGTTTAGTGAGGATTTGCTGTGTACCTGATTTTACCAATCTGGCATATGTAAATTGGTGAGTGAACAAGCTTGGGCTTTTTCAACAGTAAAGCAAAATTAGTTGATTTTAAGTGTAAGTAATTATTTTACACATTGTTTTACTAAGAAAAAAATACACTACAATTACAGCATGCAATTCTTACATAAAAAAACTTTTCTTATCCCATTTAATAAACATTTTTTAGCAATTATTTCCATCTTCTTGAGTTAAAAGTTCAGAAATAATTTTTATTCATACAGAGGAAGAGCAAATAAGAAAATCTGTGGCTTGTCTCCATTTCCTTCTGAAAAATACACTCTCCTACCTCTGGAGCTTGCTAATTATTAATCTAGAATTATCATAATAAATAAAATTTTGACAATAAAATTTTGTTGTCATTATAAAAGTTGCATAAAAAGTAAAAAGGTTCTAATGAAGTTTTTACTTTTGGATTCTGGATCCTCGATGATTGAAATAAATTAGCTTCATGTGAACCAAACAACCATTGAAATATAAAACTTTTAATTTAAAAAAATTGAACCTGTAGTATATACCAGGCTCTGTGTTATGTGCAAGCAGTAGATCTCACCTCAAGGTGATTTTGTCGCTCTAATGAATATATAGTTTTCTTTAGAGACATTTTGGATTGTTATAACTAGGAAGTGCTACTGATACCAATTGAGTAGAAGTCATGGATATTGTTAAACATGTTACAATGCACTGTACAGCCTCCAAACAAAGAATTATCTGGCCTAAAATATAAGTAGTACCAAGGCTGAAAAACTGTAGGCAACGGGGATATAAAGATAAAGTAAACACATAGTTACATATTTTAAAATTGTAAATACTACAGGCATTTTTTTATTGCATTTCACTTTGCTATACTTTATAGATACTGCATATTGCAGATTTTACAAATTAAGGGTGGATGGCAAGTGGGCAAATCTACAGGTATTGTGTTTCCAACAGCAGGCATTTACTTTGTGTTTCTGTGTCACATTTTGGTAATTCTCATAATATTTCAAAGTCTTTTATTATTGTCTTTTCATTAATGGTGATTACTTTTGATCAGGAATCTTTGCTGTTATTACAGTAATTGGTTGGGGCACCATACCTGTACCCATTAAAAAAACACCAAACTTAATGAGTAAATACTGTATGTGTTCTGACTGCAACACTAACTAGTCATTCTTCTATTTCTCGCCTTCCCTTCAAATGTTCCTATTCCTTAAGACACACAATATTGAAATTACACTAATTCATTGCCCTACAATGGACTCCAAATGTTCAAATGAAAGAGTTGCTTGTCTCAGGTTAAATTAAAAACTTGAAATGATAGGCCAGTCATGGTGGCTCACACCTGTAATCCCAGCACTTTGGGAGGCCGAGGTGGGTGAATCACATAAGGTCAGGAGTTTGAGACCAGCCTGGCCAACATGGTGAAACCCCGTCTCTACTAAAAATACAAAAATCAGCTGGGTGTGGTGGCAGGCACCTGTAATCCCAGCTACACAGGAGGCTGAAGCAGGAGAATCACTTGAACCCGGGAGCAGAGGTTGCAGTGAGTCAAGATCACAGTACTGCACTCCAGCCTGGGGGACAAGAGCAAGACTTCATCTCAAAGCAAAACAAAACAAAACAAAACAAAACAAAAAAACTGAAAATGATTAAGCCTAGTGAGGAGGGAATGTTGAAAGCCAAGACTAGCTGAAAGCTAAGTTTCTTGTATCAAGCAGTTAGCCAAGGTGTGCATGTAATGCAACATATCTTGAGGAAATTAAAAGTGCTACTTCAGTGAACAACAAGTGGTAAGAAAGCAAAACACCCTTATTGCTGACATAGAGAAAGTTTTAGTGGTCTGAAGAAAAGATCAACTTTGCCACAATATTCTCTTAAACAAATCCTAATCTAGAGGAAGGGCCTAATTATCTTCGTTTAAATTAAAACTAAGGGAGGTGAGGAAACTCAAGAGGGAAACTTGAAGAGAGCAGAGAGTATTTCATGTGGTTTAAGGAAAAAAACTTTCTCCACAACATAAATGTGCAAGGTGAAGCAGCAAATGCTGAGGTAGAAGCTGGAGCAAGTTATCCAGGGAGCTAGCTAAGATAATTAAGGTGGGCACACCAAACAAAAGATTTTCAATGTAGACGAAATAGATTTTTCTTAGAAGAACATGCCATATATGACTTCATAGCTGGGGACAAGTTAATGCCTGATGTCAAAGCCTCAAAGGAGAATCTGACTCTTGTTAAGGGCTAGTGCAGATGGTGATCTGAAGTTGGAAACTAATGCTCGTTTACCATTTAAAATATCTTAACGGTCTTAAGAATTATTCCTAATCTATTCTGCTTTTGCTCTATAAATGGAACAACAGAGTCTGAATGACAGCACATCTGTTTACACCATGATTTATGGACTATTTTAAGCCCACGGTTGAGACCTACTGCTCAGAGAAACAAAACAAAAGCCTTTTACAATATTGCTGCTCATTGACAATGCACCTGGTCACCCCAGAGTTCTGATGGAGATTTACAGGAAAATAAATGTTGTTTTCATGCCTGTTAATGAAAAATCCATTCTGCAGCCCAATGTTATAAGAGTAATTTTGACTCACAACTTTTATTATTTAGGAAATACACTTTGTACAGATATGGCTGCCATAGATAGTGATTCCTCTGATGGACAGGAGTAAATTGAAAACCTTTGGGAAGGGTTTCACCATTCTAGATGCCATTAAGAAAATTTCTGAGTTATAAGAGGTCAAAATAGCAACATGCATAGGAGTTTCTAAGAAGTTGATTCTAATCCTCCTGTATGACTTTAAGGGATTCAAGATTTCAACGGAAGAAGGAGCTACAGATGTGGTAGAAAGAGCAAGATAGGTAGAATTACAATTGGATCCTGAAGATGTAACTGAATTGCTGCAATATCATGGTAACATTTGAACCAATGACAAGTTTCTTCCTATGGATGAGCAAAGAAAATGTCTTCAGAGATGAAATCTGCTTCTGGTGAAGGTGCTGGAAACATTGTCAAAATGACAACCAAGTGTTTAGTTGATACACAAACTTAGTTTATAACTGTGTCAGAGCTTGAGAAGATTGACTCTAATTTTGAAAGAAGTTATACTATGAATAAAATGTTGTCAAGAAGCACATCACATACTACAGAGAGATCTTTTTTGAAAGGAAGAGTCAATGTGGAAAATTGAATTGTCTTAGTTTAAGAAATTTCCACAGCCACTTCAACTTTCAGCAATATCACCCTAAACAGTTAGCAGTCATCAACATAGATGTAAGACCTTCCATAAGCAAAAAGTTGAGGACTTGCTGAAGGCTCAGTTGATTATTAGCATTTTAAACAATAAAGTATTTTTAAATTAAGGTGTGTAATGCATTTTTAGACATAATTCTATTGCACACTTAATAATCTATAGTATATTTTAAACATAACTCTCTCTCTCTCTTTTTTTTTTTTTTTTTTGAGACAAGACAAGTTCTTGCTCTGTTATCCGGGCTGGAGTAGAGTGCCATGATTATGGCTCATGGAAGCCTTGACTTACGGGCTCAAGCAGTCATTCCACCTCAACCTCCCAAGTAGCTGGGAATATAGGCATGAGCCACAACACTCAGCTAATTATTTTGTATTTTTTGTAGACACAGGATTTTGCCACGTTGCCCAGGCTGGTCTGAAACCCCTGGGCTCAAGCAACTCTCCTGCTTCAGTCTCCTAAATTGCTGGGATTACAGGCATGAACCACAGTGCCTGACTCACATAACTCTTACATGCAGTGAGAAACCAAAAGATTATTTTAACTCACCTTGTTGGAATATTCCTTGTATTGTGATGGTCTGGAATCAAATCCATATCTCCAAGATATGTCTGCACATACTAAGTTCTATAGTTTTGAATAATCAAAGTTATTTCATTAATGTACATTTATTTAAGAAATATTTTCACTCACTACGATATAATTTCTTTGGTACAAATCAGTAGCCTTAGTGATGGGGCAAGGTATTCTATCTCTTTACATTGCTACAAAGAAGTATGTTTCAATTGAATGCAAGTCTCAGACAAGAATTTGTCCATATAAAATCTTTTTGGCAAGCAGGCTCAGTGATAATCTTCCTCTCATTCTCTAAGCTCTGGGAAGAACTAGTTTTCTGTCCCTGATGTGCTCTCATCAGCACTGTGCACAAAATGCTTCTTCTGGTACATAAAACAATATTCTAGCAGAAATATCAACAAGCTTTCCTGTCAGCTTTGATTATAGGTATGATTGGACTCCTAAGCTTGGGATGCATTTCTAAAGTGTATAAGTTATTGGTTTCCCTGGATTCTTTTGTTTGATACATGCAAAGTAGAATTTCTAAAAAAAAAATTCTTGCTAACTGATATAGTTTGGCTTTCTGTCCCCACCCAAGTCTTATCTTGTAGCTCCCATAATTCCCACATGTTGTGGGAGGGACTCGATGGGAGATGATTGAATCATGGTGGGATGGGTCTTTCCCATGCTGTTCATGTGATAGTGAATGGATCTCATGAGATCTGATGGTTTCAAAAATGGGAATTTCTCTGCAAAAGTCCTCTCTTAGCCCGCTGACATCCGTGTAAGATGTGACTTGCTCCTCCTTGCCTTCTGCCATGATTGCAAGGTTTCCCCAGCCACATTGAAATGTAAGTCCATTACACCTCTTTCTTTGTAAATTGCCCAGTCTCGGGAATATCTTTATCAGCAGCATGAAAATGGACTGATGCAGTAAATTAGTACCAGTAGAATAGGACATTGCTGAAAAGATACCCAAAAATGTAGAGGCAACTTTGGGACTTGGTAACGGGCAGATGTTGGAACAGTTTGGACTCACAAGAAGAAAGGAAAATATGGGGAAGTTTGGAACTCCCTAAAGAGTTTTTGAATGGTTTTGACCAAAATGCCAATAATGATATGGACAATGAAATCTAGGCTGAGGTGGTATCAGATGGAGATGAGGAACTTGCTGGGAACTGGAACAAAAGTGACTTGTTATGTGTTAACAAAGAGACTGGTGGCATGTTGTCCTTGCCCTAGAGATTTGTGGTACTTTGAACTTGAGAGAGATGACTTAGGGTATCTGGCAGAAGAAGTTTCCAAGCAGCAAAGCACTGAAGAGGTGACTTGGGTGCTGTTAAAGGCATTCAGTTTTAAAAGGAAAACAGAGTATAAAAGTTCAGAAAATTTGCAGCCTGACAATGTGATAGAAAATAAACTCCCATTTTCTGAGGAGAAATTCAATCAGGCTGCAGAAATTTGAATAAGTAAGGAGGAGTCAGATGTTAATCCCCAAGACCATGGGGCAAATGTGGCCGGGGCATGTCAGAGGTCTCCACGACAGCCTCTCCCATCACAGGCCTAGAGGCCTAGGAGGAAAAAGTGGTTTCCTGGGTCAGGCCCAGGGTCCCCATGCTGCATGCAGCCTAGGGATTTGGTGCCCTACATCCCAGCCATTATAACCCTGGCTGAAAGGGGCCAACATGGAGCTTGGGCTGTGGCTTCAGAGAGTGGAAGCCTCAAACCTTGGCAGTCTCCACATGGTGCTGACCCTGCAAGTGAACAGAAGTCAAGAATTAAGGTTTGTGAATCTCTGCCTAGATTTCAGAAAATGTATGAAAATGCCTGGATGCCCAGCAGAAGTTTGCTGTAGGGGTAGGGCCCCCTTGGAGAACCTCTGCTAGGGCAGTGCAGAAAGGAAATGTGGAGTGGGAGCCCCCACACAGAGTCCCTACTGAGACAATGCCTAATGGAGCTGTGAGAAGAGGAGCATCATACTCCAGACCCCAGAATGGTAGAACCACTGATAGCTTGCACCATGCACCCAGAAATGCTACAGGCACTCAACATCAGCACATGAAGGCAACTGAAAGAGAGGTTATACTCTGCACAACCACAAGGGTAGGGCTTCACAAGACCATGGTAATCCACTTCTTATATCAGCATGATCCAGATGTGAGACATGGAGTCAAAGGATATCATTTTGGAGCTGTAAGGTTTGACTGCCCTGCTGAACTTTCAGGGGCCCTGTAGTCCCTTTGTTTTGGCCAATTTCTATCGTTTGGAATGGTTGCATTTACCCAATGTCTGTACCCCCACTATATCTAGCAAGTAAGTGACTTGCTTTTGATTTTACAGGATCATAGGCAGAAATGACTTGCCTTGTGTCAGATGGGACTTTGGACTGTGGACTGTTGAGTTAATGCTGAATTGATTTGAGACTTAGGGGGACCGTTGGGAAAGCATGATTGGTTTTCAAATGTGATAACACGAGATTTGGGAGGGGCTAGGGGCTAAATGATATGGTTTGGCTTTGTGTCCCTACCCAAATCTCATCTTTTAGCTCCCGTAATTCCCATGTGTTGTGGGAGGGACTTGGTCGGAGATGATTGAATCATGGGGTGGGTCTTTTCCATGCTATTCTCATGATAGTGAATGGGTCTCATGAGATCTGATACTTTTAAAAATGGGAGTTTCCCTGCACAAGTCCTCTCTTTACCTGCTGTCATCCACATAAAATGTAGCTTGTTCCTCCTTGCCTTCTTCCATGATTGTGAGCCCTCCTCAGTCATGTAGAACTGAAAGTACATTAAACTTCTTTTTTTTTTTCTGTAAATTGCCCACTCTTATGTATATCTTTATCAGCAGCATGAAAACAGACTAATAAACTAATGGATAGGCAGTGAACATCTTTCTAACATAAATAGTGAACAACTTATTAAACAAGGAAATCAATTACTTAAATAATATTTAAATAATTTATAATGGTAAATAATGAATCTTTTATATTTAGCACAGACAAAGGGGGTTGAAAACATTGGAGTAACTGCAGGTCTGATGTGAACATTTGACTAGAATATTTCAAATATTAATTTATCATTCTGTAGTGGGTGTGTATTTCTGATCAAATTTAAATATCACATATATGTTGAAAGATTTCAAAATGAATTGCAGATATTATATTCACTTATATCTCTCAACTCATTTTCTGAATATAGAATTTGATGTATGGATAAATTAAATATATGCCCAACATTACATAGTGGTAAATTGCTCACCAAATTTGACAAAGGCTTGTTTAATCTCAAAGTTGTTACCCTAATCCCATACTACTCCCTTTACAAGAGTTAACCACCTAGGTTTACAGAGAGACAGAAAATCATAATGCAGTTTAATTAGTGCAGCAATAGAGATTTTCCACAGGTATATTTGGACTAGATAGAATTGGTACTACACTGAGTTGCGGGCTGGGGGATAAAGCTGGATGTTGGGAGTAGTTGGTGGAAGGCATAGGAAAAGCAGGTTCAAGAAAGGCAACATTGGCTATAAATGAGTTTTCTGTTTGAGGAAGTTTAAAAAGCCTGGGTCAATTGTGAAAGTTTATTTTCTTCATTGATGAAACTGGTCAGGGTATTGTAGGCAGCAGAAAATAGTTGAAATGTAGTTAAAATAAATGTTTCTGGCAAAGGCATAAAAGATTGATTTCAAAACTAGAGTCAGGGAGATCAACTGGAGGATTTTTAGAGTAAATCAGGAGGAAAAGACTTTGTCTAAACTTGGAGATATATGGGTTAAGTAAAGATTATGGAAGGGATGAACATGAGAAATGTAAACCTTTTTGATCTGTGAGTAATTGACTAAATTCAGGTGGAATGTTGCTTGAGAAAGATGACTCAAGTATTACTTCCAAAGTTCGATCTTGGGTAAGTGGTTGATTACACATGGTGAGGGTGGGATTGGGGATAGCAGAATGATTTCTGTTACAAACATACTGAATTGTGTTGCTCGTGGATAGCTAAAGGAAAATACTTAACAATAGTTTCCTTGGAGATGTCTTGAAATTTCTATAAGATTGAAAATGTTCTTTACTATTTTCCAAATAGTTTTATGTTATGATAAAGAATGAAAGACAATGTGTTTTGCAGGTTTATGTTCCTCTGTCCATACATAGCATTTATCAGTGGTACTGTGCCAGTCAATTTATTTTGAAAAAATCTATCAATGGCTTTTACCATGCTTTCACACACACAATTAATCTCATTGTAAAAATAATGATATCCCATGTCAAGCCCAGCTTCAGTCTGTCAGTTAAAAAGTTATTCTTGTGAGTTATCTATTCAGAGTATAAAGCTGAAAATTCACATCCATGAGATTTGGAGATTCTATATCACACATGCACAGTGAAGTGAGCTAGAATTATTTGTAATAAGTAGGTTTAGATTTACACAAGTAGTTCAGTTAGATTTCTATGTCTGAAAATAACAATTCTCATCATTTTCCAAATGATTTATTCGATCAAGATTGCTAACATTTCAGGCAACACTCAGTCCCATAGTGGGTGAAAATAATAAAATAGTTTCTATTATATGGTGCATATCCTATTTGTTATTTACATATCCTATTTGTTATTTTACATTTACTGAGATGCATTCTCATTTATTTTAATCCTCTTAACATCCCTATGCCTTTTTTAAGGTATGATAAAGCTGAGGCATACAGAAAAGTAAGTAACATGTCCAAGGTCATATAACTAGCTACTGACAGAGCTAAGACTCAGACTCATGCTTCTCACTCTGAAATTCATGATTTTCATCAACACACTTTTGAGAATAATGTTATTATATATGTTAGCTTTGATCTGCTCTAATTACAAAAATCGATCAATAACACGCAAGAGTTTGTATTTTATTGTGATTTTTAATTTTTGTTTTACTTGGATGGATGATACACTCTTGTGTGTCATGACACTGTTATAAATATAGAAAAGATTATTAAAGCATAGCAAATTTTAAAAGCTATCAAGAATAAAACCAAAAATAATAAAGAGAGTCTAGATCAATACTTTATATGCAGCAAGGATGCAATAAATATTTGGAGAATAAATGGAAGAAATGACAATTGGTACATCTGATTCATTTACATAAAAATTGAATAAATAGGGTTCTTGGATAGGATTATTTAATATTATGTATTGAGCATGAAAAATGTTTTCCATGAGCAAATATTTTGATCTTAGTATTATTAATATTGAGCAATTCTTTCTAATATTAATTATACCAGAGTACCTACCATCTTCCTAGTTATCCATTTCATTTTATTGTATGCTTTTATTGCAAAAATTATATATATTCATTTATATTTTAAGATAAGTTACAAAGTATAAAGATAAGGAATAAAATAAAATCACCCATAACTGAATCATTCAAAAGATAACTGCTCTTAACACTTGAAAAATATGTTTCATAAGAATTATGTTGCAAGTACCAATGCCCGGATGACACAATGAAAGATGGTCAATTATATTGCATGATTAAGTCGCAGTTCACATTCTTGTTCTTTTAACCTAATTTCCAGTGACGTGTGATCCTTTACTATCTAATATTGATGAAAATTAAGCAGTTAAAGATGAAAATCCTTTAACAAATAACGCATGCAGTTGTCCTTCGGTATCTGTAGGGGATTGGTTCTAGGAACCACATAGATATCAAAGTCCATGACTGCTCAAGTTCCTTAAGTAAAATGGCATATTATTCGCATGTAACCTACAATCATTATTCCATATACTTTAAATAATATCTAGATTACTTATAATACCTAATACAATGTAAATGCTAGGTAAATAGTTATACAGTATTTTATTTGCATTATTTTATTGTATTTTTATTTTTCATTTATTTTTCCAATTTTTTTATCCCCAATTGATTGAATTAATAGGTTCAGATCTATGGATGTAGAGGACCAACTATATTTTCTTTAACAGAAATTGTCTTTGAGGATAAGATTAGAATTATAGAATATTTTTCAAAGAAAATGTGATTATTTATAGAAATACATAATGCATCAGAGATTATCTCCAGCCTTCTCAGATTCACAGCTCTTAGGTTCCTTCTGGTGTTAAATGCTTTGAGCCAAGTTCTAATTTTACCTGATTAGCTTCCTAAGTAAAAAGTGATAGTTAACATTTATTGAGCACCTGCTACCTGCACTGAAGATTGCCTGACCCTGCAAGGTAGTAAGGCAACATTTTCACTTCTTTATGTTTTGGGAAACTGAAGGGTAAGATCTATTAGAGGCATAAAATCAGAAAGTTTATTATGCAGAAATAAAACAAGAGTCCACTGAGATCTCAGGAAAAGATCTGGAAAACTATCGGGATCCTCAGGGTCTTCCCTCGACCTCTTTGTGTATGTCTGTTATGCTGATCTATGTAAAACATCAGTTCCAAACAGATGTTCTTTATGTACTCAAACTCCATGAATTACAATCCGAAATATCCAAGGTACCTTTATTTCAAACAATGGTGGTCAAGAAGCCGGGTTCAGTAAGTACACACATAGCTGTTTAGTTTTTCCCTGTGTGCAGTGGTACTTTTCAGATAGTGGTAGTAATGAGTTTAAAGACAATCTAAGTTATTTTCTACATTGAAACTCAGGAAAGCTTAATTTACAATTGGTCACATTTAATCAGGATGTCCCTAGGTCTGTCTTGCAACAAAGCCCTTATTCTTTCTACTATACATTACAGACTCGCCATAGATAAAATATCATCAATAAATTGATTCATTGTTTTACTAATTTGTTGAGTTATTTTGTAGCTAAACTGTCAGCTATCAAAGTTCTTTTGTGTTTTGTAAATATGTACATGCTGGTTGTTTTAAAGTTACATAACTGGAAAAAGTGCAAAAATCTGTTTCCTTTTGCAGCTCACTGAAGAAATTTACAAAGCCATACTCAAACAAATCAGATTTTAACCACAGTATTTTATTAAAAATTGTGTCATTCTTCAAAGTAAAACAACCTAAGATGTTGTTTTATTACTTTCTTCTTGAAGTTGTATATAATGCAAATGAATTAAAAATCCAAATCACCATGTAGCATATTTGTCTTATTCCAAAAGCATCCTGATAGTGGTAGAAGTCAAGCTTTAAAATTTTGGTAAGGTTCCTGATTATTTAAATGAACAGTGTCTAGCAATCCCTCCCCAACTCCATTTTTTCTTTGCATTTATGTTTTATTATTATTATTATTACTATTTTGGTTAGAAAACACATAACAGAACATCTACCTCCTTAACAATTTTAAGTATACAGTACAGTTCTCTACTGTATGTACTGTAATAGATGAACATAGTTGTACAGCAGATCTCTGTAACTATTGTACTTGATCATGGTGCAAGATCCTTTTCGTGTACTATTGAATTCAATTAGCTAAATAATATTTTTAAGATGTTTGCATCTGTGTTTATCAGGGATATTTGCCCATAGTTTTCTTTTCTCATGGTGTCTTTGTCTGGCTTTGGTATCAGAGTAATGCTGAATAAATTGGGTTTGGGAGTGTTCCTCCTCTTCATTTTTTTTTTTTTTTTGGAAGCATTTAAGAAGGATTAGTATGAGTTCTTTAAATGTTTGGTAGAATTCTCCAATAAAGCAATCTGGTCCTGGATTTTTCATTGTTGGGAGGCTTTTGACCATGATTCAACCTCCTTGTTGTGTGTAGGTCTGTTAGAACTTTCTATTTTTTTTCATGATTTATTATTGGTAATATTTTCCTAGGAGTGTATCCATTTCTAAGTTATCCAGGTTGTTGGTATATAATTGTTCATAACAGTTTCTATAATCCTTTTTGTGCCTGTAGCAACAGGTACAATGTCTTGTCTTTCACTAATAATTTTATTTATCTAAGTCTTCTCTCTTTTTTCTTAAGCTAGCTAAAGATTTGCCAATTAAAATAAGTTATTCAAAAAGCCCACTCATAGTTTTATTAATTTTTCTATATTAAGTTTTCTAGTCTTGATTTCACTTATTTATTCTCTGACCTTTATTATTTCCTTCCTTCGGCTAACTTTGGGCTTAGTTTGTTCTTATTTTTCTAGTTCCATCATATAGAAGATTAGGTTGCTTATTTGAGATAAGTATTTTGTTTGTTTGTTTATTTTGAGACAAAGTCTCGCATTATCGCCCAGGCTGGTGTGCAGTGGCATGATCTCAGCTCACTGAAACCTCCACCTCCCATTTTCAAGCGACTCTCTTGTCTCAACCTGAGTAGCTAGGAGTACAGGCACCTGCCACCATGCCTGGCTAATTTTTTGTATTTTTAGTTGAGACGAGGTTTCACTATGTTGGCCAGGCTGGTCTTAAACCCTTGACCTCAGTAAGTTTCAAAACATAGATGGATCGTGGCTGACTTCCTCACTACCCTCTTCACCTGTAACTTCTGCAGACCTATCACAAGTTTACATGTAACCACAGAAATCCCTTTCTCTCCTGACTCAGTAATAATGGATACCATTCTCAACAAGTCAATCCAAATCAGCCCCTGAAGGAGAAAGAAGTTAAGGTTAGGGGATTATGTACAAGCTAAGTGTAAAAGTAGAAATCACCTACACCAGAGAGCCATTTTGGTATTTTGCCTTTAAATAAAAAGTCTCCTCCAAAAAAAAAAAAAATAAACCCTTGACCTCATGATCTGCCTGCCTTGGCCTCCCAAAGTGTTGGGATTAAAGGTGTGAGCCACTGTTCCTGGCTGAGATAAGCTTTTTTTTTTTTTTTTTTTTTTTTTTTTTCACAAAGGTATATACTGTTATAAGCTTCGCACTTAGTAACACTTTTGCTGCATTCTTAAGTTTGCTATGTTATAATTTGTTTCAAGATATTTTCTAATTTCCCTTTTGACATCTTCTGTGATTCCTTGGGTCAGATGGGTTATTTAATTTACACATATTTGTGAAATTTAAATTTTTCTTTCAGTATTGATTTCTTTTTAAATTAGTTTTAACTTTTATTAAATTTTTGTGGGTACCTAGTAAGTGTGTATTTTTATGGGGTACCTGAGATACTCTGATACAGTTATGCAATGTGAAATAAGCACATCATGGAGAATTGGGGTTTCCATCCCCAAAAGCATTTATTGTTTGGTTCATTCTGTTTTGATTAGACAAGATTATTGGAATGATGAAACCTTTTTAAATTTGTTCAGATTTTTGTGTCTGACATGTAATTTATCCTGGAGAATGCTTTGAGTGTGCTTGAGAGGGAAGTCTTTTCTGCTGCTGTTGGGGGAGTGTTCTGTATATGTCTGTTAGGTACCATTGGCCTACAGTGTTTTCATACCTGCTGTTTCCTTATTGATTTGCTGTCTGAATGCTCTATCCATTTTTGAAAGCGGAGTTGAAACTCTCTACTATTATTGTGTTATATTTTATTTCTGCCTTCTGTTAAGTCGGTGTTTGTCACATATAATTGAGTTTTCTGAAATTGAGTACATGTATGTGTTATATCTTCCTAATAAATTGACTCTTTTGTTATTCTATGATGTCTTTGTCTTTTGTGACACTTTTTGATTCAAAGTTTATTTTGTCTGAGATAAGTTTGGTCATTTCTACTTTTTTATTATTATTTACATAGAATAACTTTTCCATTCCTTTCCCTTTCAGCCTATGTATTTCTTTAAATATAAAGTGGGTATCTTGTAGAGAGTGCATAGTTGAATCTTATTTTTATTTTTTAAATACATTTAGCCATTCTATTTCTCTTGATTAAGGAGTTCAATCTATTTACATTTAAATTGATTACTGATTGGGAAGTACTTACAATTGCCATTTCTTAGTTGTTTCTGTCTGTCTTGTAGCTCTTTAGTCCTTTTCTTTTCTTGCTCTTTTGCTTTGTATTTTGTTGACTGTTTGTAGTTGTTGGAGGCCGCATCATTTTTTTTTTTTTTTTAATGATGAGGCATAATTGAAGCCTGTTAGTAACAATATGAACCTGTGATCAATTAAGCAGCTGACCAATTGTTACCTCCTCCTTCTTGCTCTTGTTATTCAATAAATAAGAAGGGCTGTGGAAGCTTAGGGGCTGCCTTTCCTCACTAGAAGCAGGGAGCTCTCTTCTTCTTCCTCATGCTAGCCTTTCCTTAAAATAGTTACTTTTGTTTTCTGTTATCATTTCTACGTTCGTCCATTCATTCAGTCTTGTAGTGACAGTCTCAAGCGGTAACAGTAGTAACTGTTATCATGACAGTCTCAAGTAGTAGTAGTGGCAGTCGGCTACATGTAGTGACATGCTTCTATTCTGTTTTAATTTTCTTTAATGGCTATTTCTATTGTGGTTACTATGAAGTTTACATTAATATATTGTGATAAAAGCATTCTATTTTAAGCTAATATTAACTAACATTAATGGCATACAAAAGTCTATTCTTTTACTTCTCCCTCCACGCACATTGTTATTGATATCAGAAATTACATATTGCTTATATGCTTATATGTGTTTTCATTAATGTATTTTTATACTTATAGTTATTTTTGTAATCTTTCTATATTTTTAATGTTCTATACCTTTAATGTTCTATACCATAATTAAAAACAATTTGTGCACCAGTATAGTATTAGAGTGTTCTGTGGTTTTGTATATACTTACCTTTACCAGTGAGTGAGCTTTAGACTTCCATACGCTGTCATGTTGTTGTATAAATCCTTTTGTTTCATTTTGAACAACTCCTTTTACTGTATTTTAAAATAAGACTGGTCTAGAGATGATGAATTCCTACCACTTTTCATTATCTTGGCATATCTTTTTTCTCCTTTAGTTTTGAAGGACACATATCTGTTTTCTTTCTAGTTAAAAGTTTTTGGACTCTGTGAATCTGGGTGTCATGTTCCTTCTCCAGATTTGGGATGTTTTCAGTCATTTTTTTTTTAAATAAGCTTTTTTCCTTTCCCCTTCTCTAGTTTCCTTCTGCAAACTCCACTATATATATATATATTGGTTTGCTTGATGATGTTCCATTATGCTTTCTTTACACTTTTAAATTATTTTTATTATTGTTATTGCTATTATTATTATTACTACTCTTACAAGAAAACTTCAAGTGACCTGTCTTTGAGTTGACTGATTCTTTTTTCTTCTTGTCAAGTCTTCTATTGAATCCTTCTACTACATTTTTCAATTCATTTATTGTATTTTAGCCTCCAAATTTCTATTTGATTCTTTGTATAATTTCTATCTCTTTGCTAATATTCTCATTTTGATTATGCATAATTTTCCTGAACTCACTGAGCACCTTAATGACTGTCATTTTAAATTTTTTCACAGGTAATCTGTGTACCTTCACTTCTTTATGATCAGTCTCTAGAATTTTAGTTTGGAATGGACCACGTTTTGTTGTTTTACCACGTGTCTTGTAACATTTTGTTGGAATTCATTCATTTGAAAAAACAGCCACTTCTTCCCATCTTTGAAGACTGACATCATACAGGGTAAGACCTCTGTCAATCAGCCAAGCTACAGATTCTGAGTGTTTCTCCAACATTTTCTGTAGATGTATCTTCCTTGAACATCTGTGTATAAATATCCCAATTAGAGGAGTTTGCCAGTTTCTTTTTTAGGACCTTGTAACCACCTGCTCTTTCTGGTGTTTGCCCATGACACTGAAGATTCTTTGTAGCTGCCGCAAGCCACACAGCTTTCATTTATTCTCAACAACCTCCAGGATCCTAGAATATGCTGGGTCCTGTCAGGACTCTGAGTTAGAAGAGACACAAACGGTCCCTCAAACAGTGTCCCCACAAGTCAGAATGTTGGGTAAACACTTTACCCACTGAGAGAGAGTCCATCAAGTTGTTTCAGCCTCCATCTGCTTATTCCAAATCCTCTGCAGCAGCATCAGGCAGCCCAGTTCTCTTTGCTTCTCAAGGGCTGTCAGACATCTAGAATACGCTGGGTCCTGTCAGCACTTTGACATGGACGAGACAGAAACTGGTCCCTGTGGCTACCCTCCAAAAAACCAGAATGTTGGGCACACATTCTACCTCTTTTCCTCTCCATGAAGAAGTTACAAGTTGAGGATTTTCTCTCACCCCTTCAGCACTGAGTTGAGGTGAGGAAGACTTTGGCAAGTGAGTTTATGTAGTCTAAACATTTGTCTTTGTTCTCAGAGACTCCCCAGACTAAAACTTTCTCAGTGCTTAGATTCAGGCAAAACAGAAATTTGTTCCTCTGGCAGCCCCTTGCAAAGTGTTGACTTTGGACATGTGTTTCAGTCTTTCATTCCCCTTTCCAGGGAGAAGACATAAACTGGAAATTCCTTCTCAATTGTACTTTACTGAGCTAGCAGGTAGGGCTCTAATGAGTGAGTGACACTTTTTTTTTTTTTTAAACCAGTTTTGATGCAGCTGGTTTTGCATTCACCTAGGGTTCAGGAGACTCTTAACTGTTTTCACTGTTTCTCACAAAGGAAATTAATCTGTGTATTGTTGGTTCAGTATCTCTGTAGGGGGGTAAAGGGGCCTGGAGATTCCTATTCTACCATCTTACTGATATCAGCTTTCTACATTTTTATTTTGAGTCAGACTCATCTTTTAGCGATGTGGAGTAGCAGAGAGAGTGGGATACAGTTAATTCAATTGTGTTGGCAAAATCAAGGTTATGTGGCTAGGATTAATTTATAAGTTTAGAATATACCAAAAGTTCATTTGAAACATTTGATACTGGAGTACTAATGTGGTATTTCAAACGTATTTTCTAAGTTTTGTTTGTTTTACTTCCATAGCAGTTATCTGGTTTGATCCTTAGGAAATACCTTCTGTAACTGTATCATCTTTGGTTTCACAGAGATAGTATCAGTGAGTTCTTTCTCATTACAAACATATTCTTTGGATAATCTAAGGATTTTTCTTAGGATAATCTAAGGATTTTTCCTTGAATATTTTTGTGTCCTCTGTAAAACCGTGGTAAAATGTATTGTCTAGTAGATTAATAACTGTCTTTTATATGACAAGCTATACATTTAAATGGTCTAGATCACAATATTAGGAAAAAAGTTTTTCTTTCTGTAATCATATGCTTTTTAAAATTAGATAATTTTATAAAATTAGATAAATTAAAATAACTTAAACAACATTTTGCTTTACTTTTTAAGAAATATAATGAAAATATTAGTACTAAATGTATAAAAACTAAATTTATTCATTCAAGTAATTAAAAATTATAGTTTTTTAATGAAATTTCATTAATGGATTGTAACATTTTAATTTAGTTAACCTATTTGTTTTAATAAGTAACATTAAATCAATCAAAGAACTAACCTAAGAGATTTGAAGCACACAAATGAACTATTTTTTTTCTACTTACATTGATTTATTAAGGCCACACATAGGCATTCATTTCAAATATATGAATTCTTCCTGATCGGTTTTTTAAAAGCATTAGTGATTTATGTGTTTCAAGGCAACTGTGGGGAAAAAAAGCCAAAAATATTGATTTCCGAGGTTAAATTTTTAAAAAGAGAAAAACAAATCATTAAATAGTTATATAATAAAATGCAGTGAAACAAGTTTGTGAGAAAGTGGAATCTGATCATGAGAAGTTTATACCTGTATTAGCAAAAGACAGCCAATTTGACAAAAAATGAACAGAAATTAAATATTTATTTAGACAATTTTTATCATTTAAGTTTTAGATATTTTGTACTTGAGAAGAGAAATGTTTGAGCTGTGAGCTATATGTATAAATGTATATTTCAAAGACAAAGCTTGATATATTACCACCTAAAACCTCAACAAAAATTCTATTCTTAAAAATTGGGACAATTTCCCTGTTCGCAGATGACATGATTGTATATTTAGAAAACCCCATCGTCTCAGCCCAAAATCTCCTTAAGCTGATAAGCAACTTCAGTAAAGTC
>NW_012115533.1:3779426-3782645 GCF_000951035.1 Colobus angolensis palliatus
TGATGGGTGCAGCACACCAACATGGCACAAGTATACATATGTAACAAACCTGCACTTATGCACATGTACCCTAGAACTTAAAGTATAATAAAAAAATAAAAATAAAGAAAAAAATAAAAATTGGGACAATTTATACTCCTGGAGCTCTACTAATTCCATAGCTGTACAGTTGAACTAAGTCAACAGGTTATACATAAAATATGGTTGAGGTATTTTTCAAGACAGCTTTTCCTTATGCCTGTGAGCAAAACTGAAGAGCAGAAATAGGATAAATGGAATTCAAATAAAACCTTTTGTGTTATCATAGTTATTTATTATGTTCATGCTAATGAATAGACACAGATGGTGTTTTTCTATTAACTTTAAGGCTTGAAAGCAAGATAATTCCTACAGTTCTTCTAGTGTGTGCCATTTATTTCTTGACTGTAGTTACACTGTTGAGTGTGACACTAAAATCTCTAAGAAAACAATGTGATCTACTGAGAAACTAGCCAACTTTTGAAACTATGGCACTCTTAAAAAATATTCCTTCTTTTTGGGATATTAAAAACGTATCAAACTTTTCTTAAGATTCAAGGAAAGAATTTAATAACAACAGTCTGAACTATCCACCTTTTACTCCCCCTAAGTGATTATGTAGAAAATTTTCATCTGAATAACTGGCAATCGTGGTTATCTAATTATTATAAATTTCCTCCCTGTACAAAGCACAATTTTAATAATCATTTTGATTATATGTATCTAATTTTTCTTATCCTAGGTAGTATTTTGAAAATTCTTTATGTTAAACCGTTGTTCAGATAATTATAAAGACTTTCTTGCCTCTTAAAGGTAATCTAGATATAATCATGTTTTTCAATGTTATAATTGTTAAATAAGAGGGTACCTTTCAGGAATTTCTTTTTGAAATTAAATATTAAAAATGATATTTGAAATGCAAAAATAACTGAAGAACTCTTATCCATCACATGTACAATCCAAAATTCACCTGGAACCAGCCAAGAAAATTAAATATATGTATATTTAATACACACATATATGCAGCCTATGTGTGTGTGTGTGTGTGTCTGTGTGTGTATCTGAGCAATTAAAATACATGTCACTAACCTCATTCCCCATGCTAACATTTGTAGAAAAAGGCCTAATATTCAGCCAGTACACACTGGTTTGAACACAGTAGTTGTTAATTTATTGAATGAATTCCAAATGGTTTCAAATACTTTTCAGAGTTCCAGCTGCCCTTGCCCTATACTCCAAAAGCCTCAGTTCTCTTAAGGATGCTGCACCCAAAGGGCATACAGATGGAGAGTTTCAGAATCCTGCTTCCGCGCTGTGTCTGGTGCTGAAGCTCATGAGGCAGTAAACAAACCATATTGGTTATTAAGTATTGCATATAGCCTGTGTATTGGAAAGCTCTCTAATTCTTTATTGTAAGTCTTTTCAATGTAATTTTAGACAAACATCTAATGAGCTCTGTTTTAGTACTGTTCCATTTTTACATTTCTATATGCTTCTGTGGGTAGGGTAAAACAGGTATAATGTAACACCTGCATAAATTTAAATATTTTATTTTTATCGTTTTTAGTTGCATTTAAATAAAAATAAATTGATAAAATGTAAAGACCAAATGTGCATAAAGACAAAGCAGCTAAGAGAAACTTACAGTCATTATCAATATAAATTTGTTGAATTCAATCATATTTGTATTTCAATTATTTCTAAAGATACTACTGTGTCATATCAATGTCTAGAAATTATCAGTTCATCATATAGTAATCGTAAAACTATGTTCTGTGTCCTTAGTGAAAGAAGTAATTAATATATTTTACATATATTTTTATCAAAAATATTTAAAATATAAAAACTTTAAGCTTAAATTAGACATGATTAGCAGATTACTCTTTAAAAATAATTGTTAATAGAGTGTTGCCCTTCCTTGATAACTAAGTATATGGATCATTTGTTTTACTTTTGAAAGGCAGTTTTCCTGGTTTCAAGTACAATGTCTGAATTCAAACAAAAGTATCTGAGAAACAATGGTACCTTAGCAGAAGGTTGTATATTATACAGCCACTGTCAAAAAAGAGAATAATAAATTGCATAAGCATATGGTAAGCCCAATACTGTGAACTCTTAAAAATTCAATGAGTTATTATTTAATCATGCATATTTACCTGTGTTTATGTGTTATTTGTATGTGGGGAAAAATAGAACAAAAACCCAGACAAAATATACATACAAACAAACCAACACATCTTACATGCACACACACACAAACACACACACACACAAGTACACACTGACATGTTTTCAAAAAGAATGAGGAGGATGCTTTAGAGAAAAACTTGTCAAATGTTTTAACTTTGCTACTGTAACAATATGATCTGAGAATCTCCAAGAAGTAGGCACTCTGTATATTTTCATAAACATATATAACCAATGAATATTTTTCCAAGTCACTCCTTGCCTTAGTTTATTTTAGGTGTCAACTTGACTGGACTAAGTAACACCTAGAGAATTGGTAAAGCATTACTTCTGGTTGTGTCTCTGAGGGTATTTTTGGAAGAGAGTGGTGTGTGAGTCAATGAGCTGAGTGGGGAAGATCCACCCTTAATGTGGTCAGGCACCATTTCATTGGCTAGGGACTCAGATAGAAGAAAAAAGAGAAAAACATTTTCTCTCTCTCTCTCTTTCTCCCAAATCTGGGACACTCTTCTCTTCCTGACTTCAAATATCAGGACCCCAGGCTCTGTGGCCTTGGGACTCCAGGACTTACACCAGTTGGGCTCTGGGTTCTCAGGCCTTTGGCCTTTGAATAACACCATTGACTTGCCTGGTTCTCAGGCCTTCGGACTTAGACTAAGCCACACTATCAGTATCCCAGGGTCTCCAACCTGCAGTTGGCCTATTGTGGGACTTCTCAACATACATGATTATGACAGCCAATTCCACTAACAAATCCCCTCTCATATTATCTCTCTATATATCCCATTGGTTCTGTCTCTCTAGAGAGGCCTGACTAATACGCTTCTGTAAACATCTTTCAATCCAAGACTGCTAATTTACATCAATTTATTAGTTATCTGCAACATTGTGAATCAAACAAAGTATATTTAACATTTGTAGATGATTACTTTATACAGCAAAATTTAACAATACTTAGCATATGTCGAGGCAATACAATTACATCATTCATTACAATGCTTTTTTTTTTTTTTT
>NW_012115533.1:3788105-3801826 GCF_000951035.1 Colobus angolensis palliatus
ACCAAGTTTCAGATGTCCAGACTCCAAGCGCCCGTTCCTTCCCGGTGTTTAGCCACTGTGTTCATCCTCCACGGGGCCCTACCACACACTGCTCTGGCGAAGCATCCCACCGGGGCAAATGCCTACCCGGGAGCGCTCTCAGGATCTGTGTCACTCGGGCTGGTCGGAGTCCCCCGCAGGGATGTTCCACAGGGCAGGCTTAAGCCGCCTAAGGAGTTGCCTCCACCATCCACCATTCACCTCGCTTCCCAGTCCCATTACAATGCTTTTTAGTCAATACAGCTATTAAAAGATATTATTGGCTTTTCACTTTGAAGTAGAACATAAGTGTGAAAGATAAGACAGAAGACATCTTTTTCTTTCTTCCTACTTCTGATTTTCCAGCTCAGTATTATATTAGAGGCTTTCCACTGCACAGATGGAAGAAGAGGGGAGAAAGCTGTAAAGAGGTGAGTGATGGAATGAGGATCATAGCACTTAAAATTAAAACAGGATTTCTAAGAGCTGGAGTAATAATAATAATAATAATAAACATTGAAACACGGTTAATTAATTTGTTCAGCTACAATTTAATTATTGTAAATGGGACAGGATGGTCCTACATGTTCACCCAGTTGATCCCAGGGACCTCCAAACTCATTAATGATGTGATCTTAATCATGTCTCTCCAATTTCCTGGGCCATTATAATTTCAACTGTGAAAAGAAAAGAAATTAGCTTTAGCACTAAGAGCCTGGATTAAATAATTTCTTAGGGCCATATTTACTTTTAGTACTAATATTTTTATTATTATTCCCTTAATAAATTGAAATAGAAAATGGTATTTGTTATTTCTGTCATAGGAAACAATGTGACTGAAAATGAAAATATCTTTTGGTTCGCTTCTAATAAATAAGCAAAAAGACGTCCTTTAACATCAGCATATTTTCTCTAAGGTATCATTGATGAAGTCATGCTTTCCAAAACTCTTTGTGTGAATTCTGTGCACTACTGGGGCAAGCACTATGGCAATGACAGTACACATGGACACAGTGTGGCTACAGCTGCAGAGGATATTTTTTATTGTTTATTTTCTTAGGCTCTTTGCTTTATGTCTAAAATGATTACATGATTGAATTTATCAGTATCCTTTAGTAAGCCATAAATACTCAACTTAAATTTGAAAACTGTGTGCAAGTGGGGATGTTTATTCTACAGTGAAGTAAGACAGACAAGAAGACCATCCTAAAATATTGAAGGAAAATAATGTGGAGGAGGCTAAGGTTTATTCTGTGATTTCTGAGAGAATAACTAAGACTCAATGAGCTTTCTTAGGTCTGAGGGAGAATGTCTAAGAATGGAATAGATAAACACAGGAAGTATTGATGTTCTTATCAAAGCAACTGCTCACACTGAACAAAAATTAATGTTTTATCCCTTAAATGAGTATGTGGTTAAATGACTTCTAGTGGTCTTTTACATTACAAGATGGTGGTTGTTACTGTTATTACTGAAAAACAAAACCTTCACTATTTAAGAATGCATTCTTTCTAATACGTTTTAACAAACTGACTTAAAAAAAAAAAAAACTGCTATCACCTTTATTCAACCCTATCTATTGCAGTTATAGATATACTGCAATTGCCTTATAGCTGGTTTTCTTCTCTGTGATTCCTACCAGTCAGACAATTTCTTTAGGCTATCGCCAGAGCAAATCTCTGCTCTGAACATGAAACTACCCTGCCACCTTTTGTCTTGTCAGCTTTTCACTCCCAACTCTGCCTTTTGAAATCTTAGCTGAAATGCCATTTCCTTATAACACTTTGGCAGGATGCCATCTTTCTCTACCCACCTCTCTCTCTTTCATCACAATCCTTTTGATTAATTTTTCTTTTTAAATATTTCTTTTTGGGTATGTAGTACAGTATTTCTCCATTAAATTTCCAACTCATTAAGGGTCAAAGACATGCTTATTTATTTTTATATTCTCCTCCAGTGTCTAGCAGTGGTTTTAAAATATACACTTTTAAGTTTTTTTATTTTTATGACAATTTCAAATGGGTGAAGAAAACAGAATAGCATCATTATCTGTACCCATCACTTATATTCAACAATTTTAATACAAGATCAACTTCATTTAAAGTCCCCCATAATCTGGCATAAAGCGATATATATTGACTTGTTGATCCTTAATATTTAACACAAATCTCATGCTTCAGAAAATGCAGGTAAATCTTATTTTCTTGAATTGAGAGTATATGTGTGTTATGCCAATATGAGGCATCATTCACGGTTTTTTTTCACCTTTATATGTATCCTGTATTATTCTGATTATTATTATTCTGATTATTATCTCGAAGTTGAAAGACTAGATTATATGCCTTCATGTTTAACATTTCAGGAAACTTCCAA
The DNA here is from genome assembly GCF_000951035.1 of Colobus angolensis palliatus. NCBI lineage: Eukaryota > Metazoa > Chordata > Mammalia > Primates > Cercopithecidae > Colobus > Colobus angolensis. The sequence continues at coordinate 3,790,497 of NW_012115533.1, forward strand.
AGTGCTTTCCAAAGTACCTGCACCACTTTAAAATACCATCATCACTGTATCTGAGACTTCCGATTTATTCACATCTTTACTATCCCTTCTTACTGTTGATTGTTGTGATTTTAGTCATCCTAATGGGTATTAAATGACACTTAATCATGTTTTTGCTTTACATTTCCCTAATAACTAATGATGCTGAGCATCTTTTTATGCACATGGCCATTTGCATGTCCTTTTGAAAGAAATGTCTATTCAAATCCTTTGTTCATTTTTCATTTTGTATATTTATTTTTTATTGTTTTTGAGTTGAAAGAGTTCTTTATTCACTGTGGATACAAGTGTCTTGTCAGATACATGAATTGTCAGATACGTGGATTGCATCCCATTTGATAGGTGTTATTTTCAAATTTTTGATGGTATTTTTGTAACAAAAAAAGGTTTTCATAATGAAAAATTGCAATTCATTTATTTTTTCTTTTATCATTAATGCTTTTGTTGTATATGAAACTTTCGCCTAATCTAAGGCAAATACTTTCTCCAATGTAGCTTCTAATAATTTTGTAGATTTAGCCTGTATATGTAAGCCTGTATGGTCCGTTTTGAGTTAATTTTTACATATGTTTTAAAGTAGGGGTTCTACTTCATTCTTTTGCATATGGCTTTCCAGTTGTTTCAGCACCATTTGTTGAAAAGATTATTCTTTTCTGATTATATTTTCTTGACACCCTTGTAGAATATCAGTTTACCTAAATGTAAGAATTTATTTCTAGACTCTCAATTCTATTACATGATCTTTATGTCTATCTTTATACCAGTTTCATACTGTCGCACAGTGCAGCTTCATAGTAGGTTTTGAAATTAGAAAGATTGAATATTCCTCTTTTATTCTTTTTCAAGATGTTTTTGGCTATTCTGTACCCTTTGAATTTCCATATGAATTTTAGAATTCATTCACCAATTTTTTCAATAAATTTGGCTGAGATTCTACTGGCGATTTCACTGAATCTGTAGATCACTTTGGCGACTGTTGCCATCTTTACAATATTAATCTCCAATCCATGACACGGAGTGTATTTCCAGTTATTTAGATTTTCTTTAATTTCCCTCAGGAAGAAACAAATAATCCAACAAAAAATAGGTAGACTTTTTTTCCAAAGAAGACATATAAATCATCATCAGAAATGTTAAAAGGTGCTCAATGTCAGTAAGCATCAGAGAAATGTTATTCAAAGCTGCAATGAGATATTACCCCACAACTGTTAGGGTGGCTGTTTTATATATATATATATAAATATATACACATACACACACACACACACACACACATATATATAGATATATACTCACTGAAATATATATCAGTGAGAATATGGGGAAATTAGAGCCCTTATACACTGTTAGTGGAAACATTATACATTATAATGCCGTGTGATGTTGTAGGAGCCATTTTTCATTCTGTATCAGCAGTGTATAATGTATAGTGGGAGCTGTCATACATTATACACTCACGGAATGGCTATAAAGCAGGTTGCTGTAGTTGAGTTTGTTGAGAATACCTTTAGTAAAATAACTTGGTGAGTTTCACATTAAGTCTATCTTCTTCGCCAGTCATTTCAATGATGAATTGAAATGAATATGTGCCACTTGAAACATGATTTAGCAATTTCTTTCATTCACATAACTTGTGTGTTAATCCACATTCTGGTAACTTTTATAAACTGTATATTTATTCATTAGTTTTCTCCTGAATTCTGTACTTCTATATCCAGTTGTCTGTAAACATACGTGTTCATGTCTTATAGATATCTTAAATACCATATATCAAAGCAGAGGTTATCAACTATTCCCAAAATTTATCCTTCTCCAGGGTTTCCACCTTAAATGATTCAACAAAACTTTAGTTTATCAAAATAGAAATCTAAGGATAATCTGAAATTTCCTCTTCTCCCTTCATATTTGATTTAAAGTTTGTCACTAAGCTTCACCGTGATTCTACTTCATAAGAAACACTTGAATAAATCTTTCTGTCTCCATTCTTTCAACCTTAGTCTATTATCTTTTTTGTCTGAATTACTTTAATATATTACTACAAAAGTCTTCTATTTGCTCTGACTTTATTCGTATTCTCGTAAATTTATTCCCCATACTGAAGCTTGAGTGTTTAGTTTTAAGCACACATATAACAATGTTCCCCTAATTCTCAGACTGAATTTGTTGTTTCACATTTTCCTTAGCTAAAATCTAAATGCTTTCATTTGATTTGTAAAACCTCCAATGACTGGGTTTCTACCTACTTCAGCAGTCTCATCCTTCCTTTCCTCCCATCTAGTACTTAATGTCCAGTCATATAGTTTTTTTTATTATACCCAATACGCCACACTGTATTTTACAACTAATGCCCATGATTCAGTCAGCTTTTAATACTTATGTGAATTTGTGCATTGAATTTCTAACTAACCTATTTTGAGGTTTACCTCCTCTCACAAATATACCACCTTTAATTTATTTAATTTATTTTTTAAACTGAATATTTTGACACTTTAAATTGGGTTACATGATAAACTAGAATTCTCTTATGCAAACTGGGATGTATGGTGACTCTTCTTTTAATTCATCCCCTGTATCTTTCTAGAATAATTTTTCTAAAAGATTAATTAGATAATTGTGCTTCTTCATGTTTAAAATTATTCAATATATTTCTGTTGTTCTCAAATTAATCCACTTCTCAAACCATAAAAGTTCATTCATGCCCATTCTTTACCTAACTGTCACCATTATTTTTCTCCCTTATGAATTTCCAAGTGTTTACAGTTCTCTGAAGGTGTTTCATTCAGCCACAGTGAGCCTCTAAGTGAAACTTACTCTGCCGTTGCCTCTGAAACAACTTTATTTATTCTTTAGTTAAACCCCATCTTACTCTTATATGTCATTTTCTTTTGAAATGACTTTTCTGTAGTCTTGGCCACATGCTCCTTCTATAGGTTAAAATAATATCTGAATATTCTTATAATTAAGGTTTTATCAATTCTATTAAATTTTACTGAGTTCAAGATATTCTTAAAGACTTTGAGGAAACAAGAGGTTTTGAAATTCCTGTCTTCATTTGTTTTATACTCTAAGAGAAGAGAAAAACAATAAAATAGTTAACACTGAAATTATGTAATTTCTGAGAGGAATTAAGAGACTAGGTCTATTAATAGAAGTGGGTATTTTGTAGTGACTAGTGAGAGAAAAGCCTCAGCTTGTATTATAATAATTCCCAATTAGACTTTGGGTATTTTGAGGGAAGAAAATAAGTATTTTATTTCTGTATCTTCAGTAAGTAGCCTAGTTATATCTCCTTGTGAATACTTTATAAATGTTTTATAGTGAGTTATTAATGACTGTCCAAATATTCATTCAAATAATCTTACTGTTTTTCTTTTAATATTGTGTTTGATTTTTTTTACATTTTTCATTGTTTTTCACATTTTATGATTTTGTAAGAGTCAAACTAAAGGCAAGGGAACGAAAAATGAAATAGTCATGATAAAAATTGGAAAATAATGTAAATTGATGTCACAATATAAAAAGAATTTTTTTTTTCAGTATAGGACATACTAGAGTTTTCAAAACAATAATATATAATAATTTAACTTGAATAGGAATATAAGAACTTGAGCATAAAATAATGGAGATTTTCTAATAAATGGTTTATAATTTTCTAGGCTGAAGTAAATTTGTGGGTTCCTTTATGTTACTACAGAAAAATTTTGCAGAGAATAAATGCAACTGTGAGCATTTTACTTGTTTGTTAGCAGTATCAACAGAGGAAAAACTGCTGGAAAATCTTAACATTCTAATTAACAAATCCATTAAATTCTCTACTTCTTGAAAATTGAGAATCCACATTTAGTCTAAATAATTATATGTTCTCTTGTAAAGAAAAAGCAACTATTTTAAGTGTGGCCACTAATTTGAAGCCTAGGTGAAAGTTAAAAGTCAAAATTTTCCTATTGCTTAAGAGATAAAATGATAATAGTAGTGTCTTGGTAAAAGAGAATGGTAACTTAATTAATGGTAACAATTATAATAAACCTTCTTATTTTAATTGTGTATAGTTATATCAGCACACACACAAAACGTATGTCTACATTTTTTATGACTCATCTAGATTTCAGTGCCTCAGTGCAATGGTATTATCACTACTTCATAGGAAAATGTTATTTGCTACTTGACTTTTAAATAGCATGTATTCATAGGAAAACCACTTTACTCCTTAATCTTTAAAAATAATATTGGATATAGTTTTTAAAAGTTTAGAAAACATTGTTCATGGGGTTTCATTATATATGTTTAAAATTAATCATTAATATTTTATATAATTTGTTTTAATTTCTTTTCTAATATTTTTGGGCTACCCCGATGTAGTATGTAAAACCAATCCAGAAAAAAAATATTTTAAAAACGCATAAGAAAACATTTTTTAGGTTAAAAAATAACATAACACATTTGTTTCTGAAAGGAAATAGTTGAACTAGAATACTACTTGATTCATTCACAACTAAATAAAGTAATATAGACTTTCAACGTCAAATGTAAGTTAATAATAAAGAGGAGGTGGAACAAGATGGCAGAATGGAAGCCTCCAGTAATTGTAATCCCTACAGGAACAACAAAATTGAACAACTATCCACACAAAGAAGTACCCTCCTAAGACCCAAAAATCAAGAGAGTGATCACAAAACCAGATTTTTAGATCTTATTAAGGAAGAAGACACTGAAGAGGATAAGAAAGACAGTCTTGAATTGTATGCACTCTCCCTCCCCTATCCCCTGAGTGTGGCCTTATGGTGTGGAGAGAGAATTTATGTGCTTGGGGAAGGGAGAAGTTAGTGATTGTGGAACTTTGCCTTGTAACTCAGTGGTGTGCTGTTACAGTGGCAAGTGACATGGGCAGAACTCAGCTGGTGCTCCTAAAAGGAGCATTTAGACCAGCCCTAGACAGAGGCAAATCATTCATCCCAGCACTCAGAACCTGAGTTCCAGAAAGCCTTGCCACAGGCTTGGGAAGCTGGTTAACCATGATCAGCACAGTTTTGTTGCAGGTGCTGTTCAATTTTGCCTACACCCCAGTTCTACAGTTTTTACTGCTCAAACAAAATATAGGGCTGCTGGCGAAACTGTTCAGTCACAAGGCTCTGTAAGAGAAGACTGAAAAGCTAACATGTACTGGGGTCCTAAATAAACTTGAAAGGCAATATAGGCCACAAGGACTGCAAATTCCTGGGCAAGCCCTGGGGAAGCTTGGAGCCAGCGGACTTGGGGGACATGTGACCTAAAGAGACACTAATCAGGACAGCCAAGGAACTGCTTGGGTCACCACTCATGAAAGCATAGCAGTAGTACAGTTTGCAGCTCCCAGAGACACTCCTTTACTCTGCTTGAGGAGAGGAGATGGGAGAGTAAAGAAGTCTTCATCTTGCAAATTAAATACCAGCTCACCCACAGTAGAATAGGGCACCAGGAAAAATTCTGAAGCTCCCATTTCAGGCCTTAACTACCAGATATTTCTAGAGACACCCTGGGCTAGAAAGGAACTTGCTGCCTTGAACAAAAAGACCTAGTTTTAACAGGTTTCATTGCCTGTTAAATAAAGGGCCCTTGGGCCCTTAATAATCAGCAATACTATCCAGGCAGTATACACCACAGGCCTTGGGTTAGACTCAGAATCATGCTTGCTTCAGGTCTGACCTAGCACATTCCCAGCTGTGGGAAAGATTTCCAATTGAGGCAATAAGAGAAAAGAGTAAGGGGACTTTCTCTTGCATCTTGGGTACCAGCTTGGCCTTAGTGGTGTAGAGCACCAAGTAGGCTTCCCTGGGGGCTCAGTTCTAGGCTTTGGCCCCTTCATGACATTTCTGGACTTGCTCTGGGCCAAACGAGTTTCTATACCCAAAAGGGAGAGACCCAAGTCTGACAACATTCACCAAAAGCTGACCAAAGAGCTTTGGGGCTTTGAGTGAACATTTGTGGTAGCTAGGCAGTACTTGCTGCAGATGTAGGGTGGTGGTGGTGGTCATAGGGAAAGACTTTTCTGCTTGAGGAAAGGGGAGAAAAGAGTTGGAAGGACTTTGTAATGTAGCTTGAATGTCAGCTCCTCAGCATGAATATAGAGCATTGTGTAGATTGCTAAGGTTCCCAACATTAGGCACTGGCTACTGGAAGGCATCTCTGGACCAGCATGGGGTTGGGGGAAACTAGACACCCTGAACAGAAGAAAACAAGCCTGGATGGATTTGTCACCTGGTGATTTTAGAGCCCTTGGGCCTTTAGTGAACACAGCCAGGAGCCAGGTAGTCCTCATCATGGGCTTTGGGTGACACCCAATGCTGTGCTAGCTTTAACCCAAAACAGTCCCAGTGGTGGTGGCTAAGGGTGTTTATGTTACTTTTCCCCTAGCTCCAGGCAGCTCACCATAGAGAGAGGGAGGGACTTTGTTTGGGGCAAAATAAGAGAAGAGAACAAGAGTCTTTGCATGGTAATTCAGGAAATTTTCCCAGATCTTACCCAAGACCATCAAGGTGGTACCTATATAAGTCTACAAGAGCCTTGCCATTATGGGGCTTGGGGTCTCCCTTAATGCATATATAGCTGCATTGAGCAAAGACTTAGATCACAACACCTAAGTCCATTCAGATACTTGGAAAACCTTCTCATGAGGGATGGGTACGAACAAGCCCCGACTATAGAGACTACAATAAGTACCTAATTCTTCAATGTTCAGACACTGACAAATATCTAAAAATAACAAGATCATCCAGGATAACATGACTTCACCAAATGAACTAAATAGGCATCAATGTCCAGTCCTATAGAGACAGAGATATGTGACCTTTAAGACAGAGAATTCAAAAATAGCTGTTTTGAGGAAGCTCGATGAAATTTATGATAACACAAAGAAGGAATTCAGAATCTTATCAGGTAAACTTAACAAAGATACTGAAATAATTAAAAAGAATCATGTAGGTATCCTGGAGATAAAAAAAATGCAATTGACATACCACAGAATGTTTCAGAGTCTTAACAGCAGAATTGATCAAGCAAAAGAGAGAAATTTTGAGCTTGAAGATGGGCTATTTGGAAGTACACAGTCAGAGAAGACAAAAGGAAAAAGGATAAAAAGAATGAAGCACACCTAGAAAATCTAGAAAAATAGCCTCGAAATGGCAAATCTAAAAGATATTGGCCTTAAAATGGAGGCAGAGAGAGAGAGAGATGGGTGGAAAGTTTATTTAAAGGGAAATAATAGAATGCCCCAAATCTAAATACACTTCACAATGTTCAAGTACAAGAAAGTTATAAAACACCAAGCTGATTTAATCCAAATAAAACTACCTCAAGGCAGGTAATAACCAAACTCCCAAGGGTTATGGACAAAGAAACAGCCCTAAAAGCAGCAAGATAAAAGAAATAAATAACATACAAAGGAGTTCCAATATATCTGGCAGCAGACTTTTCAGTGGAAACTTTACAAACTAGGAAAGATTGGTATGACATCTTTAAAGTGCTGAAGGGGAAAAAAAATATCCGGAATAGTATATCCAGCAAAAATATCCTTTAAAATTGAGAAATAAATACTTTCCTAGATAAACAAAAGCTGGGAAATTTTATCAATACCATATCTATCCTACAAGAAATGCTAAAGGGAGTTTTTCAATTTGAAAGAAAAGGATGTTAATAAGCAATAAGAAATCATGTGACGTAACAAAACTCACTAGTAAAACACACAAAAAAACACAGTATTTTAACACTGTAATTGTGGTGTAGAAATTCACAACAAAATGCTAGCACACAGAATTCAACAGTACATTAAAAATATAAATCATTATGACCAAGTGGGATTTATCTCAGGAATGCAAGGATGGTTTAGCATACACAAATCGATAAATGTGATAAATCATATCAACAGAATGAAGGATAAAAAAAGTAATCATTTCAATTTATGCTGGATAAACATTTGATAAAATTTAATTATCCCTTCATGATAAAAATCCTCAGAAAACTTTGCATATTCAGGTATGCTCAACCTATCTCAACACAAAAGCAACTTGTGACAGATTCACAGCTAGTACCACATTGAACAGGGAACAATTAAAAGCCTTTCCTCTAGATTCTGGAACACGTCAAGGCTGCCCATTTTCACCACTGTTATTCAAGATAGGACCGGAGGTTATTGATAGATTAATCAGACAAGAAAAAGAAAGAAATATCCAAATTGGAGAGGAAGATGTAAAATGATTCTTGTTTTAAAATGATACAATCATATATTAAAAACAACCTAAAGACTCCATCAAAGAACTATAACTGATAAACAAATTAAGTAAAGTTTCAGAATACAAAATCAACATACAAAAATCAATAACATCTCTATATACTAATTGTGATCAATGCAAAATAAGTCAAGAAAGTAATTCCATTTGTAATATCTACAAATAAAATTAAATACTTAGCAATTAACCAAAAAAGTTAAAGATCTCTGCAATAAAAATGATAAAACATTGAATCAAGAAATTAAAGAGGACACAAAAAATGAAAAGATATAGGCCAGGCACAGTGGCTCATGCCTGTAATCCCAGCACTTTGGGAGGCTGAGGAGGGCAAATCACAGAGTCCGGAGATCAAGACCATCCTGTCAACATGGTGAAACTGTGTCTCTATTAAATATACAAAAATTAGCCATACATGGTGGTGCACTTCTGTAGCCCCAACTTCTTGGAAGTCTGAGGGAGAAGAATTGCTTGAACCCAGGAGGCGGAGGTTGCAGTGGGCTGAGATCGCACCACTGCACTCCAGCCTAGGTGACAGAGTGAGACTCTGTCTCAAAAAAAAAAAAAAAAAAAAGGTTACTCCATGTTCAGTGACTAGAAGATTAATATTGTTAAAGTATCCATACAACCCAAAGCAATCTACAGATTCAATGAAATTCCTGTCAATATACGAATGACATTCTTCACTGAAATAGAAAAAACAATCATAAAATTTATACGGAGCTACAAAAGGCCCAGAATAGCCAAATCTATCATGAGTGAAAAAAACAGACCTGAAAGAATCACATTACATGATTTCAAATTAGACTACAGAGCAATAGTAACCAATGATTACTATAGCTTGGTACCGGCATAAAAACAGACACACAGAGCAATGGAACAGAATAGAAAACCAGATGCAAATCCATACACTTACTGTGAGTTTATCTTTGACAAAGTTGTCAAGAACATGCATTGGGGAAAGGATGATCTCCTCAATATATTGTTCTGGATAAACTTGGTATTAATATGCAGAAGAATGAAACTAGACCCCTATCTCTCACTACGTACAAGAATCAAATCAGAATGGATTAAAGACTTGCATCTAAGACCTCAGCCTATGAAACTGCTAAAAGGAAATACTGAGAATAATCTCTAGGACATTGGTCTGAGCAAAGACTTCTTGAGTAATACCCTATAAGCCCAGGCAACTAGTGCAAAAATGGACAAATAGAATCACATCAAGTTAAAAATCTTATGCACAGCAAAGGAAACAATCAACAAATTGAAGGGATAACTCACACAATGGGAGGAAATATTTGAAAACCGTCCATCTGACAAGGGATTAATAGCCAGGATATATAAGGAGCTCAATGCAATAGGAAAAGATCTAAGAATGAAATTTAAAAACTGAACAAAAGGTCGGAATGGACATTTCTCAAAATAAGGCATACAAATGGCAAACGGGTATATGAAAACGTGTTCAACATCACTGATTATCAGAGAAAATGTAAGTCAAACTACAATGAGTTATCATCACACCACTGTTAAAATGACTTTTGTCAAAAAACAGGCAATAATGAATAATGACAAGGATATGGAGAAACAGAAACCTTTGTATGCTGTTAATACGAACATAAATTACTACAACCACTGTTGAGAACAGTTTGGAGGTTCTCCAAAAACTAAAAATAGAGCCACCATATCATTTGACAGTCCCACTGCTAGGCGTTACAGTGCAGTGGCACAGTCATGGCCCAAAGTCCAAATCCTATATCACATTCTTTCTGATAGCTTCATACAAAGATGGTCGAGGTGTATCTTCTCTCTTGCTGCAATGAGTGATAAATGCCAGTTGTTCAACTAAAAAATAATACTATTAAGTTAATAAAATATATTCTTAATACAAATGAGGTTAAGCACAGAGAAACTATCATGTTAATAACATTTCTTAATGTAATATTTTTAGCTTCATGACCCAGCATATTTTGCAAGTCACTCTCTTCTAACTAAGGTGTCAAAGGTCTATTTGAACATTTGCTGGATAAGATATTGCCTTACTCTATACTTGGTTTTATAAAGCCCTTGTAAATGAGAACACAATATCAAGACCAATTCTTGATGAGTAAATCAAGTATTCATAAATTTGATTCACTTTTCAAGTATACTCAGTAATAGTTTAAAATATCACTTGGTGTATATTGTAAGAAATTTAAAATGAAAAAATGTAGTCAGCAGCAATTTCTGTAAAGATTCTCAGTGTTAGTAAACAATTTAATCAGAAATAGTCATCAAATATTGTGGATATTATCCATACTTGTACAATACTTTTAGGATAAAATTTAGGCCACCATACTTTTTACAGCACTTTCCCTTTGTTATGGAGAAATGAAATGAAAAAAATCATTGAACAACCAATACTATATATTACCAATGAAGAAAAAGATAGATGGGACATAATGTGATATGGAAATGATACTAGACAAGAAAGGATTAAATGTATGAATTAATCTTTTTAATATATTATGTTCAGACACTTGAAAAGCCATATTAAATGCTAATATTTAAAAGTAAGAAAAGTTAAATAGCATAATTGAAGTGGAATTATATATTTCACCCTCCTAAAAAGAAATTTAAAGTATGTAAAGTAAGTTGTATAATTAATTTTTACACATTTGTTTCCAGTTAAAGATCCCTGTAATAATGAAGACATATTCCTTCAAAAATATACAAAATTGTGACTTGCAAATAAAAATAAAAATATATATGAGAAGAAATTAATTATTTTAAAATTCCATAGAGATGCAGAAAGATTTACCTAAAACAAGAAATTTAAGTTATCACTTTTTTTTCTAGTGATATCACAACAACATTTTACTTTATCTTAGGTTTTATTCAGCTGCAAATATCTAGACTGAGGACACAGTTATCATGAAACTAAGCATTCTGCATTCTGTACTACTACTGCCCTAAAACCAGTAAACAGAAGTTTTGGAATTTTCTCTTTCTTTCTTTCTCTTTTCCTTCCTTCCTTCCTTCCTTCCTTCCTTCCTT
>NW_012115533.1:3802015-3810114 GCF_000951035.1 Colobus angolensis palliatus
TTCTTTCTTTCTTTTCTTCCTTCCTTCCTTCCTTGAGACAGAGTCTTGCTTTGTTTCCAAGGCTAGAGTACAGTGGTGCAATCATGGCTCACAGCAGCCTTGACTTCTGGGGCTCAAAGGATCCTCCCAGCTCAGTCTTTAGAGCAGTTGGAAACACAGTGATGGGCCAGCAAACCCAGCTAATATTTTATTATTTTTAATGTTTTGTGAAGATGGGGTCTCCCTGGATGTTGCCCATGCTGGTCTTGAACTCCCAAGCTCAAGTAATACTCCTGCCTGGTCCTCCCAAAGTGCTGGGATTCCAGGCATGAGATACCATGTCCAGACAAGTTGTAGAATATTGATGCATATTTCCTCAAACTAATTCTTAATCATATATGTAAATATCTGCCCTATTTTCAATAATGATTTCTACTTAGTAGCCTTAATTTTATCATTTTACCATGGATCATACTATATTACAATGATTATGTGATCATAGCTAATATAACCAACCAGAATAAAATGTATATGCCATCATAATATTTTTAAAAAATCAGTTAAGAGAAAAATATAAAGAGCATCTCTCACCTTTCTATTTTGAGATACTGACTTTTCAGTCACTGAATATCCTGCTAAGCATAAGTTTTAAATACATACAATTGTTCATTAATTTATTATTATTATTTAAAATAATTAGATTATGCTACCCAATACTTTATCTATTTTTTTTCTCACTTAAATTATCAGGGAAACTTTCCAGGTGAACAATATATCAGTTCAGTTAAAGAAGGCCTTTAACTACCTATTTGTTATTAATACTTTAATACCTAACCTGAAAACCCTTAAGAGAGTAGTAGTAGAGTATACTCTCTTGTCAGGGATCTAACATTGAATTTACTATAGCTCAAGCCTTAGCAAAAGCTGTGTTGGGAAAAAAAAAAATCTATGTAGAAAATATATCCTGAAAAAAATACAGTCTGTCCTTTTGGAGATTATGTGAAAAAGAATCCTTGCATTCAGCCACATGATCAGAGAGCTGCTACTTAAAGTCAAGTGTGCTTCAAATATGCTGAACTCTGCCTCACCAAGCTGTTACAAAGACTCTTTGATACTGTCTGCTTTATTTCCTTCAGTCTTATCATTAGAAAACATTCTCTATAACACAGTATAATAACTATTTCATGAGGATTCTTAGGGGAAAATGTGCTTCTGCTCATTAGCTGGCTTATTTTTATCTTATGGGTGTAAAATGAGTCAGCCATTAATACATACTACTTTATGATTGCTGGTTACAAATCCCAAAGATTTGTAACGTTTTTCAACTTCGTTAGAAATGGCATTCAGTATAAATTGCAACAATCCATGCCCTTATGTTTTTTCCATTGCATGATTTTTAAATTACATTTTTACCTTATTGTATATATTTTTTAAGCTATTTCAAATATATTTTATTGAGAAACAAGGTAAAATAATTATATAAATTCAAGATAAGTTAATAAAAGCATTTCCTTTGTTTATAAGAGAATAACTGGAGGAAAAGATCTACATTATGGCTGCTGGGAATTCAGACCATTAGTAGATCATTCAGTTTCTGAATGTGGCTAATGGGAGCAGACATTTGTGGATAAGGTATGTAGTTAAGTTTATGTTGTAGTGACTGTTAGCCTTGTGGTATTATGGTATTTTTACAAATATATGAACTTAAAACCTGACTGCCATGCAAGAGAAGGATTAAGTTCGAGTGTGTTATCTATTTAATATTTTTAATTAATTTACCATAACATTTATTATTCTATAAAGGAAATGTTTCCTAGCTTTTTCAGTAATATTGATTTGAGAACAGAATTCAATTTTATCTATAAATCTAGTGATTTCCAATAGTCTTATTCTCTTTTGCTTTGCTTTGCTTTCATTTTGGAGTGCAATGTCAGCAAGTGCCTATACCCCTAATAAAAAAATGGTATGATTATGGAACAGTAAGTAATTTTTAATTGATGATAAGATACATTAAAGATCCATAATAAATTGTTAATAAGACAGGTTGGAGTCATACCTCAACCTATAAATACAAAATTCATTATTATTTTATATACTGAAAGATGTTCAAGTGAATTTGAACATCCTGCAACAAAGAAATCAAGATGTAAATTAGAAGACTTTGATCAAAAAACTGCTTATCTCAGTGAAATTTGAAAGTGAGCCACCTCCACTCTATTTAGCTTTGAATTCTTAACCTGCAAATGGTCTTGAGGTATTTTTCTTTTATATTTTACTGAATAGTTTCAAATATTAAGTCATTGTGCATTAATATATTTTTAAAGCAATGTTGACATAATATATACACAATAAAATACTACTGATCCTTTAAAAAGAAGGAAATGCTGTCATTTGCAACATGCTGAGAGTATGCTAACTGAAATAAGCCTGGCATAAGAGGACAAATGCTACATGATATGACTTATATGTAAAATCTCAAAAAGTTGAGCTGAGAGATGTAGAAAATAGAATGGTGGTGGAATAGGGGGTATGGTGAAGAATGGAAGGTGAGGTGGACTGGGATGGACTAAGAAGTGGGAAATGTTAGTCAAAGGGTACAAAATACCAGTAAGAGAGAAATAATGGGTTTTCGACATCTATTACATTGGTGTCATGACTACATATAATAATATATTGTATATTTCAAAATTTTTATAAGTAGATTTTCAAATGCTCTCACCACAAAGAAATGATAAGTATATAAGGTGATAGATATATTAATTAGACAGATTTAATTATCATGTCATAAAATACACTTTTATCATAACATTACATTGTACCCCATAAATAAATGCAATTATTTTTCAATTAAAAATAAAATAATTTTCCAAAATTATAAACATAGTTACCTTTTAAAATTCAAGCACCCACCTTATTTTGGCTGAATTCAGTTTCAAGGTTTACTTTTCACATGCTTTAAATACTATGTCAAAAATCAGCCCTGCCCTCCTCTATAAAAGATACAATACTTTTTATCTTTCTCTTAGAAAGCTGTTGAAAATCCTGTTATTTAAATATTTTTGAACATCCCTTCTCTTTCTCCTTAACTACTTATTTTTCTGTTCATGCCATAAAATTTTTGTTTTCAAAGGATTTTATGTTGATCTGTTTTTCTTCAAACTGCGCTTCCCCTCTCAATTTCTATGACTTTACATAAGATTACCAAATCCCTTCCTCCATTTCCAAAATTGCTTCTCAGTATCAAATCTGTATATCCACGTATCTCCTGAAATTCTTCATCTTGGTGTTCCTAAGGCATCTGAAAACAACAGCGCCTAAAGGCATTTATCCCCCATCATTGTGTGAAATGCACACCCATACATATATGCTTAATTAATGAATAAGGATTGTATTTCTTGATCTTAGTGAAGTCTATTGAAAGTTGTAATCATGGCAGAAGACTAATTTGTAAATGCTTGTTTTATTTATTATAAACTTCTAACTGCTTTTTAAAAATTATTATTTGTGAAAAGAATACCTTTAAGCTCACTTGAAGGATTTCCTCTCTTCATGACAAAGCCACCAATTCAATTTTATTTGTTCTATTTTGCTCGTAGTGTTTAGGAATTGCTCTTTTTTCTTCTACTTTGATACAATTTTGTTTTATAATTATGCAAAATTTTTATACAACTCTTATGCCAAACCTACAGAACAGGGTACATTTAGAGAAATCTAGCTTATATCTATTGCCTAATTTTTATTTCTGTCTTCCTTGTAACCATTTTATTCACTTGATGAATTATTCTTTCATTTAGAAAAAAATGAAAAAGTATGTATAATTTAAATTTTATTTTTGAGAATATGTGTTGCCATAAATATGTTCCAATCATTTGCATTCTTAAATGTATTTTATTATAGTTGTCAAAATCCCATGAAACTCATAATTACTCTAGATAATAATAATTTAACAAAAGGAGATTTGTTCCAGGATGATGGAAAGTATAAAGGTCGACATATTGTATATATAAAAAAGATAGATTAATAAATATCAAAACAATCTAAAATACAATAAATCATCAAGCACAATCACTTTGCTTTGATCTAAAATTAAGAGTAACCAAAACTGATTTTCATAAATGGTTTATGGAAGTCAGGATAGTTGTAATTGCCAAATGATACTGAGCTGGTTTACCATGTTTTTGCACATAGACGTGCAAATAAGTAAATATAACATAAAGTGAGAATAGGAATAGAAACTAAGGAACAGAATTTGCCATAGATACACACATTTACACATACGAAGATGTTAAAAAGAAAAGAGAAAAAAGTAATAACCAAAATAATAAAATATTTGTTTTACAAAAATATGCTTCATAAATTTCTATGATGCTTATTGAATGCAAACTAAATATTTGGCTATAATAGTATTAGCAGTCAAAGGAAAGAGAAATGCATGATTAGACGTAATGTTGAAAGCACTGTCAAAAAATTAATACCAAGTTATTCATAAGTGGCAAAACTTTTCTGATACTGAGAATATGGTTTCTCACAAAAGCATCATTGAAAGACATAGAAAACAATATCTGTATATACACAATATTGGCAGCATCACTACAATAAACATCCAGTGAGTATCAAATGAGTTATATTTGGTGCATCACAAAACAAAAGATGAAAACATTGGACCACACTGATATCATTCAAATAAATTTGTATTATTATATTTTAAAAAACATGTCTAAAAATTGTACAGTCACAATAATGTATTCACATTTATAAAACGAGTGCATTTAATATAATTTAATTTAACATCACCGTGCATCTTGAAGAATCCTGAAGAATCTGGCAAAATGGAGAATCTAAAGAACTATTACAGTATTCCATTCTTATGTCACAAATGAAAAAAATCTAAGTTTCAGAGAGAAAAAAAGGTATCAGTAAGGATAAAAAATTGTAATGGTAAAGTTGAAATCTTGCAGCTTTTTCCCTCCTGTAGTTCAGTGAGCAGGAGGGAGTGGCACTCAGCAGCTTCTTCACTCCCACAGCTTGGTGAGCTGGAGGGAGTGTTGCAGCTCTTTTACTCCTGCCATCTGTAGCTTGGCGAGCAAGGAGCATTACAGCTTTTTCACTCCCGCAATTCTATAAGTTCTGGGTTCTTGTTTCACCACCAAGAGGAATAAGGTACATGGACACCAGAGAGTGAGTAAGGCAGAGTAGAATTTTATGGAGCGGCAGAAAGAAAGCTCTCAGCAAGTTCTCAGCAGCAAGAAGGGACCCAAAAGTGGGTTGCCATTTGTGAGACTGAGTCTGGGGTTTTTAGGGCTTAGAATGGGGGAATGCATGGATCCGTGTGTGGGCTTGGAAAAGGCACCATTCAATTGGTTAAAGGGCATCCATCACTCAGAAGGAATCAATCGAGAGAGAGTGGGTAAGAGAAGGATGGAAGTTCTCATTCTGGTCGTGGACTCTATCTGAAACTGGCCTCTGGGTTTTCAGGCTTCAGACTATCCTTGGCCTGAAGGTCAGTTTCACCAGGGACCTGTCCCTGTCTGCCTATGAATTTGTCTGTCTCCTGTCATTGTCAAAACGAAAGCCTAAATTCCTTAATTTTGTTTTATATTGTACTGTGTCGTCTTTGTCAGGTATATACTAGGAGACTGACTCATGGCTTTAAAACTGTAGTGACAAAACAGCTTGAGTTATTTCTACGCGTTATAAAAGTAAATAAGAACTAAAACATTCATAATCACAATTTCAAACTTAGAAAAATATTTTTGCCTGCATTTTCTCATTTGATGCTCACTAGTAACCTTGAGATGGAGCTTTGGTGATGCCATTTATTAGATTAGAATCAGAGAATCACAGAATATATATAATTGATCTGACGTTCAAAAACTAGTAAATGAGAGGGTAGAGATTCATAAGCAGAGATTTGATTCCAAATTAAGCATCCTTTTATTTATCTGCAATTTTCAGTGTCATAACAACTTAGTCTGTTGGTTGAATTATTTTTCTAATAAATATTTACTAAACCTAAGTTTGTACAAATTATGATCTGAAGAGTAGAAAAGCAGGTAATTATAGTAAGACTTCATTTCTGCTCAACAATAATTCACATTGTATACAGGAAATAAAAGTACAATAGTAATGTTGATAACTCAAGTCAGTTAACCAAGTGTTCTATTAATCAGTTGATTTGCTGTCATAAACTTTTTGTATCATGAGTGATATCAAATAACATAACAATGTTTGCTAGAAATAGCAGTACTCCAGGAAATGTTTGCTTCATTTGCTTTATTTAAGATATATAACTGTATGTTTAACACTAAGGATGTTGACTGACACTGTGAGAACTATTAGTAGTTATAACGATAGTGAGAATTTTTAATAGATGTAATAATAGTAAGACCTGTTAGTAATTATAATGAAAAATCTGTAATGAAAAATCACTTAGATTAAGCAATGTATGCTGAATGGAAGTGTTTCATAAAGAAGTTATTTCCTCCCTCCAGAGTACTACTGACAATTTAAGAGGACAAGTAAGAACCACTGTGAAATGGGCTGAAAGGATTACTGGCATAATTCATCAGTTACATATTGTATTACTAAAGTACAAGACTTTTTAAAACTTTAATGAATGCCATACTTGTTGCTGAAATTCACAAGTGATTTCTCAGTCATGACGAATGCAGATTCTGATTCAAATTTTTTATTTTCTGTAGAATATAAAGCACATTTAAATGAACATTTTAAAAAAGTGGTTGCTAAATAAGATTTGTAGGATTCCTGTTTTGACAATTTAACGTAGTCCCCCACAATCATTTTCCATGCTACAGCATCATTTCCATTTTTCCCACAAATAAATACCGCATTAACATAATATTGGGTTCTAGGTATTCACTGTGGAATCAAACAGTTTCAATTTCAATTTGTAATTTGATTAAAACTAGTTATATGACTATGGATGCATTATATAACCTTTCTATAAGACTGTCTTCTGTCAAATGGTTATTTAAAAAAAAAAATCTCATAGTTGTTGCTATAAAAAATTCATACATATACTCTAAGTTGTTCATACATATGCTCTAAGTTATCTAGAGCCATTATCATCATTCTCTGTATTCTAATAGTTAAATGAATGGATATGAAGCTATTTTGATTTGAATTAAACAACAATAAAAGTATCCTATATGTAAATACTCTTTTGCTGTGAAGAGAGCAGAGAGAGAGAGAGAGAGAGAGAGAGGTTCCTTTTCCAACACAATCATGATTTGAGGAGAAAAGAAAAAAAAATCAAGAATAGTGATTTTATTTTCATTAAGAATTAGAATACATATTTAGTTTTGGACTATGAGGGCAAAGACCTTTGGCCACCAAAAAGTTTGCTGAAAAATTACTGACATGAGGCAGACTGATTAGTTGGATAAAAGGCATACAAATTGACTTAATGTACATACAGAGATCCTTCAGAATGAAGACCCGAAGATACAAGGGCATTATCTATTTTCATCGTTAGATTTAACAAAATATGGAAAGCTGTGTAGAAATATGATTGGATGAAAAGGCCATGATTTAATGCTAATTGACTGAGCAGGGAAACCCAGCAAGGCCTTTTGCTGTAGATTCTTCCTACCTCTCTGAGCATGCATTTCTTTGCTCTGGATGTGGGGTGGAGCCCTTGCTGAAATGGGGGTCTTATGACCTAAAGTCAAACATGGTAGCTCAGATAATCTTGTATTAGCCAGTTTTTACGGAGAATATTTTAAGTTTTATGACTGGCTCTTGGGAAAAGAAACTGGTTTGTATGACCTTACTTGGGGAAGAAGGATTCTAGTTTCTATCGCCAGCATGTGGAGAGAATTTTTTTTTAATTTCAGGTAGTATGGAGAATAATAACTACATTCTCTATGAATTTTCAATCTCTAATGTAAGAATATTCATTGAATAAAGTGGTTCGGGGGCGGAGCAAGATGGCCGAATAGGAACAGCTCCAGTCTCCAACTCCCAGCGGGAGCGACACAGAAGACCCATGATTTCTGCATTTTCTTTTTATTTTTTTTATTTTTTTTTATTATACTTTAAGTTCTAGGGTACATGTGCATAACGGGCAGGTCTGTTACATATGTATACTTGTGCCATGT
>NW_012115533.1:3811249-3811805 GCF_000951035.1 Colobus angolensis palliatus
TAGAATATTGCTGAACAGCGAGTGTACCTGTCTGATTCTTGCTTTGGAAGCTTCCTCTGAGGGGTGTACTCCACCCTGTGAGGTGTTGGGTGTCAAACTGCCCCTAGTGGGAGATGTCTCCCACTTAGGCTACTCAGGGGTCAGGGACCCAGTTGAGCAGGCAGTCTGCCCCTTCTCAGATCTCAACCTCCGTGTTGGGAGATCCACTGCTCTCTTCAAAGATGTCCGACAGAGTCGTTCGCGACTGCAGCCTCTGCTGCTTTAGCTGTGCCATGTCCCCAGAGGTGGAGTCTACAAAGACAGGCAGGTTTCCTTGAGCTGCTGTGAGCTCCACCCAGTTCGAGCTTCCCAGTGGCTTTGTTTATGTACTTAAGCCTCAGCATTGGTGGATGCCCCTCCCCCAGCCTCGCTGCTGCCTTGCGGTTAGATTGCGGCAGACTGCTGTGTTAGTAATGAGGGAGGCTCCGTGGGCGTGGGACCCTCCCAACCAGGTGTGGGATATATTCTCCTGGTGTGCCAGTGTGCTTACAGTGCAGTTTTGGGGTGGGAGTTACCC
>NW_012115533.1:3811904-3813050 GCF_000951035.1 Colobus angolensis palliatus
CCGGACAATCGGTGCTGGTCAGCTGCTGCAGCCCGACTAGTCAGAGCTGAAGCAGGGCGAGGCATCGCCTCACCTGGGAAATGCAAGGGGGAAGGGAATCCCTTTTCCTAGCCAGGGGAACTGAGACACACAACACCTGGAAAATGGGGTAGCTCCCACCCCAATACTGCACTTTAAGCAAACAGGCACACCAGGAGAATATATCCCACACCTGGCCGGGAGGGTCCCACGCCCACCGAGCCTCCCTCATTGCCTACGTAGCAGTCTATGATCTAACCACAAGGCAGCAGCGAGGCTGGGGGAGGGGCGCCCACCATTGCTGAGGCCTAACTAGCTGAACAAAGCTGCTGGGAAGCTCGAACTGGGTGGAGCTCACAGCAGCTGAAGGAAACCTGCCTGTCTCTGTAGACTCCACCTCTGAGGACAGGGCACAGCTAAATAACAACAACAAAAAAAGCAGCAGCAACTTGTGCAGACGCGAACGACTCTGTCTGACAGCTTTGAAGAGAGCAGTGGATCTCCCAACACGGAGGTTGAGATCTGAGAATGGACAGACTGCCTGCTCAAGTGGGTCCCTGACCCCTGAGTAGCCTAACTGGGAGACATCCCCCACTAGGGGCAGTCTGACACCCCACACCTCACACGGTGGAGTACACCCCTGAGAGTAAGCTTCCAAAGTAAGAATCAGACAGGTACACTCGCTGTTCAACAATATTTTATCTTCTGCAACATCTGCTGCTGATACCCAGGCAAACAGAGTCTGGAGTGGACCTCAACAAATCTCCAACAGACCTTCAGCTGAGGTCCTGACTGTTAGAAGGAAGACTATCAAACAGGAAGGACACCTATACCAAAACCCCATCAGTACACCACCATCATCAAAGACCAGAGGCAGATGAAACCACAAAGATGGGGAAAAAGCAGGACAGAAAAGCTGGAAATTCAAAAAATAAGAGCACATCTCCCCCTGCAAAGGAGTACAGCCCATTGCCAGTAATGGATCAAAGCTGATCAGAGAATGACTTTGACTAGATGAGAGAAGAAGGCTTCAGTCCATCAAACTTCTCAGAGCTAAAGGAGGAATTACGTACCCAGCACAAAGAAACTAAAAATCTTGAAAAAAGAGTGGAAGAATTGACAGCTAGA
>NW_012115533.1:3814966-3873334 GCF_000951035.1 Colobus angolensis palliatus
TGAAAAGATCAACAAAATTGACAGACCGCTAGCAAGACTAATAAAGAAGAAAAGAGAGAGGAATCAAATAGACGCAATAAAAAATGATAAAGGGGATATCACCACCGACCCCACAGAAATATAAACTACCATCAGAGAATACTATAAACACCTCTACGCAAATCAACTTGAAAATCTAGAAGAAAAGGAATTTTATTGAAACCGTATGCCCTCAGCATAGTCAGTTTGAAAAGTTATTATTTGGAGGAGATTTTATTGAAACTACCAGAAAGAAGTCCTTTTAACCATATTTCTTTTAGAAGCAAAAATAGAACGGATGTGGGTGAAGCTTTCTTTCCTAGGATTTTAGACCTTGTTATTTCATATTTGAAAATCAGGAAAATCACACAAAAATGTTTTTATTGCAACACAAATTTATCATTTTAGTACATTTGATGTCTAATAGGAAATCATATAAGAACAAGATTGTGAGCTACTCACAATCTTTCCAGACTCCTATGGGAAATCAGTCTACAGGACACAATGTTAACTACAAGTTGATACATATTTATTTGCACATAATAAAAGTAGCAGAGAGTGTAGAAATTATTTAAAGCTCTTCTGTTGTAAGCTTCCATTTATAGGATGGAAGCAGAACTTTAATTAGGATATCAAACCAACTAGATGCAATTTAAATTTAGAGAGATATTCAAATAGGTCACGGCATAGAGACATTCTCATGACTGCTATCAAGCAGAGAAGCTTGATAAATGAACAAGGTTTGCAAATAAATGTCATTTTATTTATTTTATGTATTTATTTTTACATTTTCTATTAGGGAAAAAACAGTAGAGAAGCTAATTTTTGTAATTTCTAACTTTTCCTCGAGGTTTTAAAAATATGTTACCCATCTTTGTTCTGAATTGCACTGAATTGACTAAATTAAATAAGAAAACACAATAAACTCACATACTGCCAAATTCCGTGGAATTTCTTGCCAGCTGTTGTGACTTTATTGAGTAATACATTATCAGTGTGATGGTGTATTTGTGGGTGATAAATCACACTGTTACATAATTAGACCAAGAGTGTCATGGTAAAATATTAATTCAAAAACTCTGTAGCATGCTGAAGAAAAATATTTTAGAATTTCTGGTTCTATGTGGTCATTTTTAAAGTACATTGCACATACCATTGAAGTAAATTGTAAAATAAGAGCTTGACAATAACAAAAAATGTTTTTATACAATCCTTCTACTTTAACATGGGAATACTTTAGGGACTTTAAAAACAAATGGAAATTTAGTCCTGGCTTAACTATATTTTCAGTTTTCTAAACATGAATAATTATTCTGGAACTCAACTTTTCCACCTGTGAAGTAGAGGTAATAATGGTTATGTCGGGGTGCTATCATAAAAATACAATGAGTTTGCCTGTGTGGGGGACTTTGTACAAGGAGATGAAAAGGCAGCATCACCTTGTGCTTTATGGTTATGGCATGTATTTACATGTGGCTCTAAAACTTGCCACCTCTATTACTTCAGGCAAATTAATTGACTTCAGTGTGCCTCAGTTTTCTCATCTGTAAATAGAGTTACTATCCAAAATGTTTAGGTAGCTTAATTGAGAAAACATTTGAAATTTTCTGAAAATAAGCTTGTTCAATATACGTTTTTTAAACAAATGAATTAAAAATTTTGGCACAATGTGTATTGGTCACCATAATGGTTAACTGCACATATTAACTTGACTGGACCACAGGGTGCCCAGATATTTGGCCAAATGTAATTGTGAGTGTTTCTGTGCAAATATTTTTGAATGAATTTATCATTTTAGTTGCTAGAATGAATAAATCAGATTGTTCTCCTTAATGTGGCTGAGCCTCATCCAATCAGCTGAAAGCCTAATAGAACAAAAGGCTAACCCTCTCCAGAATGAGAAGGAATTCCTCTTGCCAGATGGCTTTCAAGCTGGGACATCTGTGTTTTTCTGCCTTTGCACTTGAACTAAAACATGAACATTTCCCAAGTCTCAAGCCTGCTGGCCTTTTGACTGAAATACCACCATCACCTCTTCTGGGTCTCCAGCTTGTGAACTGTAGATCTTGGAACGTATTAATATCACATGATATTAACATAATCATGTGAGGTAATTCCTTATAATAAATCATTATATAGGGCCAGACTAGGTAGCTCATGCCTCATACTTTATAGTATGAGAGCTGGCACAAGAAGTCAGAGCATTACCTTGTTTAACTTTAACTAGGAACATATGTATCAGGTAATTCAAAATTTTCACCAATCTGTCCATGCAAACAAAAGAGTCATAAGTATTGATTTGGGGTTTGAAAAATAAATTTTAGCAAATAAGCAAATTTGAAAATGAAGAATCCATGAATAAGGAGAATCCACTGCACTGCACTTTGGGAAGCCTAGGTGGGTGAATCACTGGAGGTCAGGAGTTTGAGACCAGTTTGGCAAACATGGTGAAACCCCATCTCTACTAAAAATACAAAAAACTAACCAGACATAGTGGTGGGCACCTTTAATCCTAGCTACTCAGGAGGGGAGGCTGAGGCAGGAGAATTGCTTGAACCAGGGAGGAAGAGGTTGCAGTGAGTCAAGATCATGCTACTGAAGTCCAGCCTGGGCAACACGGATGAAACTCTGTCTCAAAAAATAAAAATAAAAATAAATAAATCATATATATATATATATACCAATTATATACATATATTCATATATAAATATGTGGGATATATAGTTATATATATTTACAATATACAAATTTAAATATACATGTATTTGAATATACGTATAAAGATTATATATAAAGATATTTGTGTTTGTTTTTCTGGAGAACCCTGAAAAATGCAGTTAGATACACGTTCCCAACAAATAAAATGATGATGGTTTTTCTTAACACAAAATTTTGTAATATATTAGAAAATGTGAAAAAATAAATACAAAGTTAAGCTGAATATGTGTGATATCATAAAGCATGTAGTAAAAGTTACATTGTACAATTCTTACTGAGATTTTAAAATTTAAATCACTTCAAAACAACTCTACATTTATTATAGGATCAAGTAAATTCATAATTTAATTTTTGGTTTGTCATGAGTCCATATGTATTAAAATGTCAGAATAGAATGAAATCTTTATATTCTTTCTTCAGTGTCTGCCTGAATTTTTATATGAGATATAAAGAAAGCCATAGATATAATTATCAGGTAAATGTTTCACTTTTGTGAATTGATTAGTGATATTAGGTTTTATTAATTTTTTTACTGTGATACTTCTTATTTAAAAAATAGATGTTTGAATGTTTCCACAATTTTAGTGCCAACACAGTGAAATTTGGTGAGACACAGAAAAAGTAATAATGTAATAAATTTCAGCATCAGCATTTCTGCTTTAGGTCAAAGAAACTAATTTCTAATGTAATTAATGACCATTATTTGCTGTAGTTATGTTCTGTGAAGTCATCACAAGCACTGGGGCAGCGAACACCGAATCATTGCTCACAGGGGAGATGCAGATTTCAGTTCCTGTGCACCTTTGGTCAAAATATTTTTATCAGTTAATCAATGCATATCCTTGTTTGTTGTATTTTTTAAGACACCTTCTTTTAAATATACATACACACACTATGTATGTGTGCCTATGTAAATGTAGAGCTTATTTTATATACACACACACACACACACACACAAATAGTTGAATCATTAATGTTGTATTCATTGCCACAACACTATAACTCATGCCTGAGTCATATACTTAGGATCCATTTTAAATGTCAAAATCACTAACAAAAATGTGAAAAACATGACATTAGATAAACCACACAAAAGACACTTTATAGTATGAGAGTTGGCACAAGAAGTCAGGGCATTGTCTTGTCTAACCTTGACTAGGAACATATGTATCAGCTAATTCAAATTTTTCACCAATCTGTCTATCTACATAGAAAGGACATAAGTATTGACTTGGGGGTCGAAAAATAAATTGTAGCCAAATGAGCAAATTTGAAAATGTAGAATCCATGAATAAGGAGAATCCACTGCACTCTAATATTTGAAGTATTTTCAGTACTTCAATATTTCTGTTAATAATTTGTATAGTTAACTAGGAGAGAGTTCTTTTTAACATTTTTTTTAATTATTTGGGGTACATATAGTTGTATACATTTATGGGTTACATGTGATGTTTTCACATACACAATGTATGTATCATACAATGTATTAATATGTGTTGAGGCATACAACGAGTAATGATAAAACTAGGACAATTGGACTATCTGTCACCTGAAGCTTTTATCATTTATCTGTGTTGGAAACATTCCAATTGAACTTTTTAAATTATTTAAATATACACAATAAATTATCAACTATAGTCATCCTATTGTGCCACCATATAATAGATCTTATTCATTCTACCTGTATTTTTATTCCCATTACCCAACCCCACATTATCTCCAACTCAAGCTAGTTCTTAGTTAGATTTCCTAGAATATGAAATTTAGATGGAAAAAAATGAGTTAAAGTGTACTCATAAGTAAGAAAATAGCACAACAGTGGTATAATTTTAATGACACAAATGCAGATAAATTAATCAGAGATGACACAACACAATAATTTACCAGAGGAATAATTCTGAACAAGTGAAATAGAGATTAAGTTTAAACTGACCAAAAGACTATTATTATGGTTTAAAATAAGTTGAGTTTTGTGTCCAAGCATATTTCCAGCAGAATCTCAAAATCAGGTGGTAGAATAGAGACAAAAACTTCTAAGTTTTATTCATATGCAACTAGAGTGGTCAGTTTGATGTCAGTTATGAAAAAGCCAAGCTATGCCCCCTCCCATCAGGATCATACTGAAACAAGACTTGAGAACTATTACTAAGTCATGTAGTTCAAGAACAAAATCACTGAAGCAGTAGGCATGGGCAGATGTTTGTATGTTAATCATCAATGTCAAATTGAAAGAATTTGCCCCACTGTTGTCAAATAACTAAAAGAAAGGTTAGAATATTATAATATGATGAGTTTTATAATTAGACACACCTGGCTTCAAAACCCCATGGCTTCAAAACCACTCCAGTGAAGGTGAATGGTTTCAACTTCATTAATAAACTTCACTAAGTCTCACTTTCCTCCCAAGTAGTTGGATATATAGTAGAATGGTGACATTAGCCATTAGTTCTGAAGGAATATTACCTGTCTCAGAAGTGTGGTTCTGCCACCTATGAGTTTGTGAGAGAGATTTATTATCTTTTCAAAATGCACCCTTCTCATCTGTTTAAAGAATATAATGATAGGCTCATGCTATATCAGTCAATATCTGTTGCAAATACAAAATTCATTCTAACTAGATTGGGCAAGAAGAATTCACCCTAAAAAGCTTTTGGAAACATTGAGAAGACTGAAAAATCGACTCTACAGTAGTCTTAACAGCAAGCAATTTACCATGGAACCACAGTTCTCAAACTGTGGCTATACAGAGATGCGAAATGATAACTTAAATTGTTGAGGCAAACAAAGTGACATGTATTGGTCACTGTGGAATTGTTCCTATGAAGTTGTTTTGACCTATATAATAGAGCATAGTACCTCTGTTACAGATTATATTGTACAGATATAACACGGTGTTATGGAAATTGTGTCCCCTCAAAAGGCATTTGTTAAAATCTTAACCCCCAAAGCAATATCATTAAGATGGAGTACTTAAGATAATCAGGTCATAAAGGTGGAGTTTTCAGACATAGGATTAGTGTGTTTATGAAGGAGGTCCCTGAGAGCTCCTTTGTCTCTTTCACCATGTAAGGGCTTGGTAAAAAGATGAACATCTTTAAACTAAGAAGCTGGCCCTCGCCAGACTTTCAATTTTTCATCACCTTGATCTTGGACTTCCCAGACACTGTAATTGTGAGAAATAAATTTATGTTTTTATAAGACATCCGTTTTATGGTATTTTTGTTATAGCAGCATGAACAAACTAAGACACATAGATTTTAGATTTTAAATACCTACTGGCACTGGAAAAACAAATGGTTGCCAAGAGACTAAGGGCATTATGAACTGAAAAATATTTGGGAACTTTTGTCATGGGGTTTGCTTTCAAGAATACTTACAAAGCCACATTGCGTAAACTACCAGGGAAACTGTTGCTCCTCTCACAAATTGGTAAACTATCACTACTGCTGTTGGTCCCAGAACCTATTCATCTATATTCCACAAGTCTTGACTCTCTCCCTAATAAACATTGTTCTAAATTTAAGCTCCCCATGAATGCATTGGATTAGTGGACTGTAAATCATATTTAGCTCGCATTATTTAAATTTAATTAAAATTATATACAATGAAAACTTCAGTTTCTCTCTCACACTAGCTCAATAGGTTCATATAAATTTCTCCATAACCTTAGCTGGCTAGTGGCTACTGTACTGGACATGATGCAGATATAGAACTTTTCCATCATCACGGAAAGTTATGTTGGGCGATGCAATTTGGTTATGCCATTAGCTATAACTGTCACAGTGTTATTTGGATTTTTTACTTATATTGCATGTGTTGTATTTTTTCCTTTGTTTCACATCTTAGGTCAGTCTAGAAGTCTAGAATAGAATATAATCCTATCAAGCCTTTTATATAAACTCAGATTTCTGTCTCCCTGATTCTAATTGCTCAACAATCTTTTCTTTAGCTGCAGCTCTGACTGTTCATAATTTACCATTATAGATCAGGGTTGCTCAACATCAGCACTATTAACATTCTAGGCTTTATAATTTTTGTCGTGGAGGCCTGTCCTTTGCAGAGTAGGGTATTTAGCAGCATTCCTGGGCAATTCTCACTAGGTCCTAGCAACACCCTACCCCAAGTTGTGATAACCCAGATTTTTTTCAAGATGTTGCCAATGCCATCTAGACAACAAAAGATCCATTGGTATAGAAGGTCTATGCATATTGAACATAAGAAGTTCTCCTTGAATCAACAAGGCACTGAAAATTATCTATTTCAGTTACCAAAGAAGTGCTTTTTTAAAAAAAATTCTCTTTCTGCCGGATCTCTCTTCTCTCTTTCTTTCTCATGTTGTGGCCATTGCTTTTTTCTTTCTTTTTGCAAATGTACACAACTTTTAGGCTTTACATTACTGGCAAAGTATTTGCTTTGCTTAAGTTATAGAAATCATAACACTGCTGTCACACAGGAAAGCTACCCTCTGGCTATAAGATCTCAGGAACTTATTGTTTTATAAATTTCCCTCTGTAACTTTTAATGATACATTTCTGTTCTTCCCAGAACAATCACAGCTGAGTCTATAGAAATAGATCAAGATTGGTTAGGCAGTGGAGCCTGACATGATACTTGCCACTTTTCAGCACTAAAAATATGTAATGAGGGAATAACTAAAATTGTAGATAAGCAACATATATAAGGCAGGCTAGGGGAGAATATAGTGAGCATCTAGTAGTATCTACAGATGACTGAAGGAGTTTTGGAACAGTGAGTCTCAAACAAGTTGGTTATAATACAGAGCTTTTCAACTTGTACTACATATTAAAAATCACTTAGTAAGCTTAGAAATTCTACCTAGACTTGCATCCACTCCCAAGATTCTGATTAAATATGTCTGGACTGGGGTTCCAGAAATATATTTTTAAGGCCCTCAGGCAATTCTAAAATATATTCAGGTTTGCTAATCTTTGCAATGTAGATGTCACCTGTGGAGGCTACGAAATATTGATTTATACGCTGTGGGTTGGTTTCTATTTCCATAAACTTGGGATGTGTGCCCCAATAATAAAGTTTTCTTTAATTCTTCCTATGATTATTTTAGGTAATCACATTTATTAAGCAATTTCTTGGTAGAGAAAAGAAACCTGGAAGTGAAAATTTGTCTCTCTGCCAGGTTATTTAAAAGTGGGCAAGGCCCCAGTATATTGACAGGAGGGTGGAGAAACTTGGATAATAGCCGGAGGCTGATCAGTAGATGTGGCAAAAAGTAAGAGAAGGCTGCATTGGGAACCAGGGTCCAGGGCAGAACTCCAGGCCGGAAAATGAGACTGAATTAAGAGAAGGCCAAAAAAGAAACTAGTAACTGGATGGAAAAGATTATCAGCGATTGTAACAGTAATAGAAGTTGATGATTTTATTATGAAGAATAAGACACAAAATTAAAAGAAGTACATGTACTAATAGTCAGTAGGGCAGAAGGCTCAGCCTTCAATCACTTTGATTTATGTCATATCTTGATAGTAATCAGATTAAGCTTTGAGCCTGCATGTGAGAATTAAATGATCAGCTTATGATACTGGGGATCTTGGAGTAAAAGTGGGTAGTAAAATAGACAGTGAACACTTTGCAGCTTTTGACATTCATGCTGCATGTATTTCTCTATTTCAAAACAGGATACTACATGTGTTTTTCAGGACCCAGATCACTTTTCATTTTGAAAATATGATGCTCATATTTTTTTTCACATTTTAATGAGAAGACAAGCTATTATACATTTAGACAAAACTTGTACATTAATTAAAGTCATTCCAATCAGAGCAAAATCATGACCTGTTAACACAAGAGCATTTTTTATTTTCTTAAGTCTTCAACTAGAAACATTCAGAATCCACAAAACTCAAAGTCAATTTTGAAGTTGTTTTACATTTTCCAAAGTAGCAGTAAATATTTCCTCCCCTCAAATTGACTAGTTTTACATATTAGTATGTACAAGATAGGACAAAAATCTTAGAAAAGACGATTTACTTTTAACTAATAGCCAGTTATTAATTAAGATCTACATTCAAAAACCGTTTGAAAAAACACATTTTGGTCACATAATAAGTGAACCATCATCTTTATTTTAACTCAAGTTTATAACATAATAGTCAATCATTTCTTTTTATAAAAGTAATCTTCATATATCAAGGCTTTCACAGTTTCCAGAGCCATATAAATGTACTCAGGTGTTTTATTTGATGACACACAGTTTAGGTGAGCACTTCGTCAGAGGTCCTGAGTTCAAAAGTCTTGTAATTTTTCCCCTTATTTTTCACTAGCTAAAGCTATTTTCCCAGAATTACTTAGTTGTTCAACTACTCAGCCTCTCCATGCTCACAACCTTCACTTTTTTCTCTTTTTTCATAACTCCAATAGCTTAAAGTATTGCACAAATGAGTAATTGTTAAGCCACATACATTTGATTCTAGCTATTAAAATTAATGACATACAGTCTCACTGTTATCTGACTAAAAAGCACTCTTTTCATCTTGCAAAGAGAAAATATATTTGTGTTACTTGACAATTCGTATGAGAGCCCTGTTTTAATAGAAGCACAAGATACATCCCTCCAGGTGTACATACCTTTTTGAGAAATGATCAAATATAGTCAACTATTAAATAGAAAATCAGCTCAAAGTTTTACAACTGTAGCTTTTAACATAAATGCCTTGAGCCTTTTACCTTTGCTGTTTGCTGTTCCTGAAAGGAGTCTGTACTTCTTTTCATGGCTGGGCTCAAAGATGTTATTCATGTCACACAGACATACACACACAGACACACATATACGCAAAAAAAATTGCTTCTCAGGTCCTAATCTGACTACTCAATTTATATTATATAATCTTTTGCTATTTTCTACAATCCATTGAAATTTTCTCATACATGCATTTATTTGTTCATACTTTATTTTTTCTGTCTACTACACCTTTCCATCATAGGAACAAGGACTTGATTTGTTCTTGTTCACCACAAGCTTGCCAACCATCTTGCAGAGCACCAGGCCCATTAGAGACATTTGATATTTATTGAATACATGTGAATAAGACTGTATTATCCAATTGTCTGAATTTCAGTTTCCTCATCTTGAAAATGGTGATAAAGAAAATGTCTCTATCATATGATGGTTGTGAGGATTTCACAAGATATTATGTCCAGGACAAATATGTTAGTTGTCATTAATGATGCATGTTGCAGAGTGAATGTTCAAGTGAATGTTCTCAATGCACATGTAGAAGTAGTTGCTCTCCATATGGTCATCATTAAACACTGTCCAGGAACATTGTTTTTGAACATGTGGAGATCTATAGAATACATATCAGAATCACCCAGGCTACTTTTCTCCATGTATGACTCAATCTAAGAATGAAAAATAGAAACTCTGTCTTTTTAAACAAGACCACTGGGCTAATTTATGTGCAGTAGAGTTTGAGAACCACTATACTGTATACCTTGATACCTGGACTAATGAATCTTCTAGGAAAAGATTCTTTTGTAATACATTCAATCCTGTTAAATGGGAAAAAAATCTTATCAATCATGAGCTTTGAGGTTTGTACCTATTCATACAACTTCTCTTTGTTCGCACTCAGGCGATAGTAAATCTGTGTAACTCTTTAAACAATGTTGAAATCTTTGAAAATTACTTATTTTGAAACTACCATTTCTGTAGCTTTTTCATTGCTTAGTCTTGCCTTAGACAGCAAACTTTTTCTCTATTCAAACCCAGAATGATTTCTACCCTCTTTAAGGCTTTTTCCATATTAGAAGAGAAACAAACAAAATGAAACAAAAATTCTCCTATTCGTCTTTACACTTGACATTTTTAATTATTCTTTAACAAAAGTAAGCATCAGAGTTAACATAGAAACATCATGCCTTTTATCTTTAATAATAACATAAATAAATAAATTACCTTTTTTTCCAAAGGAAAAGCACCACAGTCACCAATATATTGACAGACAAATAGTTTGTTATGTGGAGGATGGATGTGGAGCATTCTCATGCAATCAAATCAAGACTGATCCTTAGACAAACGAAATTTAACTTTTTTTTTTTTTTAAGAGAATCTGGAAGACATTAGATTCTGTCAAAGAAATAAATACATGATTAAGAGTTAGAGGGCATGCAATATAAATGATGATGGCCTAAAAAAGGAGGAACTATTTGTATTAAAGGCACCTGCATCATTTATTTCACAGCTAAAGTTACTCTGTCACCTTACCCTGCCCAAAGAAGAACATTTGTGCAAAATTTTGGAAATATATTTGTCTTTTCCCCTCCTATTTAACAATATTTCAGTAGTATGTACACAACCCACCTAAATTTCACTTTCTAGAACACATCTCTAAGCCTCTTTTATTACCTATGATCATTCCCTTTCTTCGGTGGAAATATCACTGAAACACTGAAATTCATGAGCTTTATCAGTACAGTTCCAACTAAAGATAAAGTCACCACACTGCGTTGTGTCTTTGCTACCGTGTGCCAAGGTCCATCTAAGGTCTTTTATGTTTTACTGGAGCTCAGTGACAATTTTATTTCTGAGAAAAATTCAAGAAATACAGTTATTATTAACATCAATTGTAATATATTAATATTACTCAGATCTTATAATACATCAATAAATATAATTATATTTAAATTTTATACTTAATAAGGTGTGGGTATGTAAATACTATACAGCTTTGTGTCATATGCATCTTCTTGTATGTCTTAGCTCTGGTGCATTTGATGCATAAAAATCACATGTATTATTAGGCATAAAATGATTATGTGATACATATTTAGTATTTTATATTTTTTAAAGTGTCCTATGTTAATAATTTATTAACCTTATTATTACAAAGCCTGTTTAGTAACAAGAAAATGCAATTTTCTATCAAGAGCATATATATGGGACACTAATTTAGACTTGCAGTTCCAAATTCAGGTTTGTTATTTTTGTTTTTCCCATTTCACTCTGTCCCTAGTTGTTGGTTTGGTATTTCACTTAATTGGCAACATATGACTTGTTTTTGCTAATGTTTATTTTTTTGAAGAACATTTTATTTTAATGTACAACTCTAATTATATAAGTTAAATAAGAGATATAAAGTACTGGTTTCCTTTTCTATATGATGAAAGAGCTATTTTTTTTTCTTTTACCTATACTGCATGTATATATAGTTTTAGTATTTTTTTTAATTTGTTGCTCTTTCTCATTCTCTAAATTGAATATTATCATGGAAGATTGACCATAAAGTTTACATTAATGAAATCTTAATATCTTAGCAGGCTAATGAAACAATAACTTAATTTCCTCTGGAATAATTATTATATTACTTAACATGTTACTTAGAAACATATTCTCAGATTACACATATACTTATGCAATGTTTTCCTAAGTATTTCAAGTTGTATAACATAATTGTCAAACTATGTTAAATTGTCATTATGAGTTATATAATTGGGAATTATAATTTTTGCATAGAAATGTGAGACTATCATAACTGAAATTTAATTTAAACTAAAACATTCGTCTGTTTTCCCATAAGATAGACTCAATAAATATGTTATGTTTTTAATTTGTTTGTGGTAATCAACAACTAAATTTGAGTAATAACAACAGAAATCAGTTTTTTTAAAGACCAATATTTTCAGTCTCAGCAATAGAATGGGTATGTGAAGGTCATTTAGGTAACAACACTGGTTAGGTAATATACAACCAGGAATCACAAAGTAAACATGTTTCTTTGGTCATGATGAAAAAACACAATCCATATTCACGTATGTTCTACTTAGGAGAGTTCTTTTCTGTTTTCTGCCTGGATGTCTCTCAATTCTATGCTCTGGGATGGTAGATGGTTCTTCCAGTTTCAGAAATAGATTTCCCCATTGAGTTAAAGTTTGCTGTATATTTGGTTTTTATTTATGCTATATGATATCATTAATTATAGATCATCATAAGTTATATTGTTAGTCTTCCTCATTGATGCTTGTGTGTGTGTGTTTGTTGTGTGTGTGTGTGTGTGTGTGTGTGTGTGTTGGGAAGACATGCTGCAATACTCTGATTTAACCCTGTTATCCTCTAGAAATCCAGAAGCCTTTTTCTCATTCTCCCTTGAGCCCAAACCAGTCAGGCTTTTGGTATGATTATTTTGTTTTTATTATTTTTCAAAATATTATTTTGGATTTAGGCAGTACATGTAATGGTTTGTTATATCGATATTATATGCATAATGGTGAGGATTGGGCTTCTAGTAGATCCATAACTCAAATATCTAACATTATACTCAATATGTAATTTTTCAACTCATAGCCTCCCCCACCCTTTCCCTTTTTGGAGCCCCAAATGCTCATTATCTTCATCTTTATGTCCATGTATACTCCTTGTTTAGCTTCCACTTGTAAGTGAGAACATACAATATTTTATTTTCTGCTTCTGAGTTAGTTCACATAGGATAATGGCTTCCTGCTCCATCCACGTTCCTGCAAAGAAAATAATTTTATTCACTTTTATGGTTGCACAGTATTCCATAGTGTATATATACAATATTTTCTTTAGACAGCCAGCCTTTTGTGGACGCTTAGGTTGATTCCATCAAAAATTGTGCAATTTTGAATAATGCTATGATAAACATATGAGTGCAGGTATCTTAAGTATAATTATTTCTTTTCCCTTAGGTAGATATCCAATAGTGGGATTGCTAGGTCAAATGGTAGTTCTATTTTTATTTCTTTGAAATAATCTCTATACTGTTTTCCATAGAAGTTGAACTAATTTACACATCCACCAACTTTGTGCAAGCGTTTTTTTTTTCTCTGCATTCACACCAACATCCGTTGTTTTTTAACTTTCTATTAAAAGTCATATGGACTGGTTGCAGTGGCTGAAACCTATAATTCCAACACTTTAGGAGGTCAAGGAAGGAGAATTCCTTGAGCCCTGGAGTTCGAGACCAGCCTGGAGAACACAGTGAGACCCTGCTTCTACAAAAGAAAAATATACAAAATTAGCTGGGCATGGTTTCACACACCTGTAGTTCTAGCTACTTGAGAGGCTTAGGTGGGAGGATCACTTGAACCTGGGAGGTTGAGGCTTTAGTGAGCCATGATCATTCCACTGCACTCTAGCATTGGCAACAGAGTTATACCCTGTCTCAATAATACATATAATAATAAAAACAGTCATTCTGTCTGGTATAAGATGATATCTCAGTGTGATTTTAATTTCAATTTCTCTGATGATTAGTGATGTTGAGCATTTTTATCATGCACTTGCTGCCTCTTTGTATTTCTTCTTTTGAGAAATATCTGCTTATGTCTTTCACCCAGTTTTTAATGGAGTTGTTTATTTTTTTCTTGATGAGTTATTGGGTTCCCTGTAGATTATGGATATTAATCCTTTTTTGGAGGCATAGATTGCAAATATTTTCTCCCATTCTGTGGGTTGTCTGTTTATACTGTTGGCTCTTTCTTTTGCTGTGCAGAAGCTTTTTCGATTATTTAAGTCCCATTAGCTTATTTTTGTTTTTGTTGCACTTGCTTTTAAAGTCACCATAAATTCTTTGCCTAGGCCAATGACCAATATAGCCTTTCCTAGGTTTTAGTCTAGGATTTTCACCCTCAGACAAATGAAATTTCACATTTTCCATTTAGGTCTTTGATCCATCTTGAGTTAATTTTCATATGGTGAGAGACAGTGGTCCAGTTTCATTCTATCACAAATGGTTATCCAGTGTTCCCAGAACTAATTATTGATTAGGGTATTCTTTCTTTGTTGTTTACTTTCATTTACTTTATAAAAGATCAGGTTGGTTGTAGGTATGTATTTTTATTTCTGAGTTCTATATTCAGTTTTATTTATGTATGTTTCTATTTTTTTTACGAGTGCTATCCTGTTAACCTTTTCTCGTCCTGCTATAAGTAAATACCTGAGACTGCCTAATTTATATAGTAACATGGTTTATTTTGGGTCACAGTTCTGCAGGCCGTAAAAGAAGCATGATACTGGCATCTGCTTCTTATGAGTGTGTCAGGAAGTTTATAATCATAGTGAAAAGTGAAGAGGGAGCAGGTGTATAACATGGCAAGGGAAGGAGCAAAATAAATGACAGTTTCTTTAAAAATAAAAACAAAAACAGCTTTCACATGAACTCATGGTGAGAACTCACTTCCCACTAGGTCCTACTTCCAACATTCTGGATCACATTTCAACATGAGATTTGGAAAGGACACACATCCAAACCATATCAACCATGTTGTTTTAGTTACCATATTCTTGTGATAACTTGGAGTCTTGCAGATTATATTATGGCCTTGTATAATTTCAAGTCAAGCAGTGTGATGTCCCTGGATTTGTTCTTTTTGTTTCAGAGTGCTATGGCTATTCAGACTCTTTTTATTTCTCCATATAAAGTTTAGGATTTTTTTTTCTAATTCTGTAAAAAAAAATACATTGGTTATTTGATAAAAGTTGTACTGAGTCTCTAGATTGCTTTCAGTAATATGATCATTTTAATGATATTGATTCTTCCTACCAATCAGCACAGTATGTTCCTCCATTTGTTTGTATCTTCTACAGTTTATTTCATCAGTGTTTTGTAGCTCTCTATGTAGAGATCTTTTACTTCCTTGTTTAGATGTATTCCTAGGTATTCTATTTATTTGTGGCTATTATAAATGGGAAATAGTTCTTAATTTGTTACTCAGCTTAAATATTATTGTTGTATAGAAATGCTACTGATTTTTACGCATAGGTTTAGTATTTTGGATCTTTATGGAAGTCATTTGTCAATCTAGGAGCCTTCTGGAGGAGTCTTTGGGGTTTTCTACGTATGTGACAGTTTCAGCAGTGAACAGAGATAATGTGACTTCCTATTTTCCAGTTTGGATGACTTTTATTTCTTTTTGTTTATTTTTTCTTTTTGCCTGGTTGCTCTGGTTAGTACTTTTAGTACTATGATGAATAGGAATGATGAGAATGGATATCCTTATCTTTTTCCAGATATTAGGGAATGTGCTTTCAACTTTCTCTCATTCATTATGATATTGGCTGTGGGTTTGTCATAATATGGCTCTTATCATTTTGAGGTATGTTTCTGTGTTGCCTAATTTGTTGAGGGTTTTTATCATGAAGGAATGTTAGATTTCACAGAAAGCTTTATCTACATCTGTTGAGATGAGAATATGGCTTTTGTTTTTAGTTATCTTTGTTTGGTGAATGATGTTTATTAATTTGCATATGTTGACCCATCCTTGCATCCCTGGAATAAAGCCTACTTGATTGTGATGAATTATCTTTTCCTTGTTCTGTTGGGTTAAGTCTGCTAGTATTTTGCTCTTTTTCATCCATGCTCATTAGGAATATTGCCCAGTAGATTGCGTGTGTGTGTATGTGTGTGTGTGTATGTGTGTGTGTGTGTGTGTGTGTGTGTGTTTGAATTTAGTATCAAGGTAACACTGGATTCATAGAATGAGTTACAGGAAGATCTCTCCTCCTCAAATTTTTGGAATAGTTTCAGTAAGATTGTTACCAGCTTTTCATTGTGTGTCTGGTAAAATCTGGCTGTAAATTTGCCTGGTCCTGAGGATGTTTTTTTTGGAAGATTTTGTATTACTAATTCAATTTCATTTCTCATTATTGGTCTGTTCAGAGTTTCTATTTTCTCCTAGTTCAATCTTGGGGAGTTTCATTAATATGTTCACATGAATTTTTCCATTTCCTCTAGGCTTTCTAGTTTATGCACTGATGATCTGTTGCATTTCTGTGGTATGGTATGGTATGGTATAGTAAGGTATCAGCTGTAATATCACCTTTATCATTTCTGATTGTGCTTATTTGAATCTTCTCACTTTTTTTCTTGGTTAGTCTAGGTGGTAGTCTCTCAATTTTGTTCATCCTTTCAAAGAAACAACTTTTCATTTCATTCATCCGTTGTGTATTTTTTAAATCTCAATCTCATTTAGTTCTGCTCTGATCTTTGTTCTGATCACTTTAGAAATATTCTCTTGTCAATAAAACCTATCACTTTCACGTTTCCACATCCAGTGAGAACTTCTAACCTTGAATTCTATACAAGGTAAAACTATCTTTTAGGAATTAAGGAAAAATATAGGATTTATCCGGTAAAGGAAAACTAATTATTTGAAGAAAACCTCTTAAAATTGGCTAAGGAAAATTTTTCCAATAGAAAGCAAATGATTAAATAAGGAATCTCGGAATATCAAATAGAAAGAATAGAAAGAATAATAAAAATAATAGAAATATGAGTACATAAAATAGCCATTCTTGTTCTCTATGGCTTTTATACCTCATATTCAATGACAGAAGCAAAAGTTTACCACCATCTGATATGCAAGATAATATTATTTAAATGTAAGTCAAAAAGGGAAATCAAATGGAAGCAAATTTTCCACTTCACTGGAAGTGTTAAATGCTGATAACTGTAGGCTGCTATAAGTCATGTTTATAAATTACAAATAAGTCATGTAACACACAACATCACCACAATAAAAATTCTACAAAGAGGTACACTCGGCCGGGCGCGGTGGCTCAAGCCTGTAATCCCAGCACTTTGGGAGGCCGAGACGGGCGGATCACGAGGTCAGGAGATCGAGACCATCCTGGCTAACACTGTGAAACCCCGTCTCTACTAAAAAATACAAAAAAAAAAAACTAGCCGGGCGAGGTGGCGGGCGCCTGTAGTCCAAGCTACTCGGGAGGCTGAGGCAGGAGAATGGCGTAAACCCGGGAGGCGGAGCTTGCAGTGAGCTCAGATCCGGCCACTGCACTCCAGCCCAGGCGACAGAGCGAGACTCAGTCTCAAAAAAAAAAAAAAAAAAAAAAAAGAGATACACTCAAACCGCTGTAAATAAATCAAAAAATAATCCTAAAAATATTCAAATAAACTTAAGGAAGACAAAACAAATAAAGCAGAGAGATGGGAATCAGAGAAAATAGAAAACCAATAATAAGGTGGCAGAATTAGACATTAACATAACAGTAATTATCTTAAACGTAAATGGTATAAGTACATCAATCAGAAGACAGAAATTGAAAGGGTGGATTTAAAACAAAATAAAAAATCTATTTTGCTCACAAGAAACTCACTTCAAACTCAATGATAAAGGTAGATTGAAAGTAAAAGAATATAAAAGATATATACATATAATCAATAAAATGTATTGGAGTGGCTACGTTAATATCTAATAGACATTATAGCATTAACAGAAGGAGTAGAAAAAAGTGAGTCAAAATGAGAAGCTAGTTGAAAATATAATGCACAAACATTTCCTAAATAAACAAAAATGATGGAAAATATTTGTTTGGAATATTTCACAGAGTATCAAGGAGAATGGATGAAGAAAAGGCACACCTGGATGTGTTATAAAATTTAAAATCATGAACAAAAATAATATTCTGTGTATCTCTGTGTTGTCATAGAATTTTAGAAAAATAAAACCAGGAGATAGTTGTAAAATCTTAAACGGAAGAAAAACTGTTCACCTAAAAATAAACAACAGTCAAATTATAAACAGATTTTCCTCTAGGACTCTAATTGCAAGCAGGCAATGGAGTAATATTTTATAAGGGTTGAAATAAACTACTGTGTCCTGTGCTCAGGGTAAACACCAGCTACATTGCTTGTTGCTTGCTAAATCTCGGAGGCGTAGGGTAGCAGGTGCTTGTTTTTCTTATTTCCTAATAACTTGTGGATAACTTCCTAATAACTTGTTCCAAAGCTGAACTGCATGCACTAGATATCACCTCCTATGATTATGCCTTTTTATGGCATAGATGTTTGACATGAGATGACAGCAATTTAAAGCAACCACTAGGAAAATGGTTTCTCGATCTCTGCAGAGTTGCTGTGGAAAGGAGTCCATGAATTCCAAGGGAAATTGGGATTGAGTACAACTTCTACCTCTGGGGTGAAGGCATAGCCCAGATAGGAAGCCAGCTTCTGGCCAGGAAACATCAAAGATATCAGATAAGAAAACATGCTTGTCTCCAAAAATATTATACACAACAGAACTACCACTTGAAGATAAAAGTGAAGTATTAACATTTCTGCGAAGCAATCTTATGGTATTTAGCAGAATTAAATATTTAAATTTTTGTATTCTCATTAATCCACCAATACCATGCATTTCCTATATATATCATAATTTGCCATAAACTGAGGTGTTTGAAAAAGTCATTATGTGAGAACATCAGAACACTCCAATCAATCAATTAAAACATTTGAATTTCTTTTAAATTAAGTAATCATTTCAATTAATTATTTTCAATTTCCAAACGAAACAAATTGCTATGGCCAACATTTTACATTGTCGCTTTCTTATGAATTTAATCATCAACAAGGGAATGTTTTTGCATAAGAAAACTACATTCAAATTAACAGTAATCATGCTTCATTTGATCAAACGTTGGAAAATTATCTGAAAGGTTATGTTGAAATGGGACTACTGATCTTGCTAATTTTGTTTTCTCTAAATTTATTAGTTTCATAAACATAGCCTAAATAATGTTAATCTTGTATTTGTCAAATTATATTTATAATATTATTCAGATTAGCCTACCTCCTCTCTACTGTCTCACCTAATAATTAAGAAAATTTGAGCATATAAAGAAGGGAGATGGTGTAATGAAATAAAAATATCTTCTGAATCAGTAATACTTGGCTATGGATCCATTTTGTGTAATGTGTAATTTTGAATGTGTTTTACCAGTTATCTCGTGTATGAAATGGGGATCGTATGTAATTCAGAGAGTGATTACAAGGATTAACCAGAATAAGAGTCAACATACCTAATACAGTACACAGCTAACAAAGGACTTCCCTACTCTCCTCACAAATAGCATCATGATGCCAAGACAGTTACACATGATTCAGATTCAGTTTTTGACATGAGTGTTAAAAAGTGAAACTTTTTA
Source organism: Colobus angolensis palliatus (assembly GCF_000951035.1). Classification (NCBI taxonomy): domain Eukaryota; kingdom Metazoa; phylum Chordata; class Mammalia; order Primates; family Cercopithecidae; genus Colobus; species Colobus angolensis. The sequence continues at coordinate 3,834,643 of NW_012115533.1, forward strand.
AACAAACACTATGAATTTGTATTAAAAATAGTTAAGCTAAAATATTTGTTTTATAAATTTTATTATCAATTTAATGGCTTAGTAATTTTTTGTTTTCCATTAAACAGTACATAAATTTGTTTCCTTAAATAGAAGTCAGATAGATAGCTTTGGTTTTCTAATTTTTATGAATTTTCTTTTTTTTTTTCCTTCCTTCCTCCTCTTCTTCCTTCTTTGTCCCCTTTTTTTGTTTTCTCTCTTTCTTTTTTCAGAAATATAAAGTAAGCCTGAAAATTCCCTCAGTAACTATCTCTGAAACATAAAACTTATAAGAAATTTGGGATTAACATTTATTATTTGATTAGTTTTTATGTGTTAAAATGTAGCACTACTTGGTTATAGCAATGCTTAACTTTTGTACACCTCTTACCAAGAGTTTCAAAATCCCTTTCATATATCTCATTTATTTTATGATAATCCTATTTCCCTCCATGTGACCAATAAAGAAAATAAGCTTCAGAGATGTATAAAATAGTTTTTCAAAAGTTTTAAAATCAATTTTTCATACACTAGAAGCAAAGCTAAACTTAAGTCTTTGAATTACAATTTCACTACTTGTCAGAAATGTTTCCTAGATATTATTTGATATTATTGAATTAATGATTATGTATTATTTCTATTATTTAATTTTCCTGTTTGAATACTTTTATACATTCTTTAATTGTTTAGAGTCCTGTATTTTATTCATTTTAGGAGGATATAAAAATGTATCAAATTTTATGTCTTTCTATTATTTGCAATATCATTAAAACTTTAATATGGCATCTGATTTACTAAAGTGGTCACTTTATTTTCCTTGCAATGTTATTAAATGTTAGATTCTTTAGTTGTATTACAATATTATGTAGGAAACCTTTGATGCTTGGGACAATTGGCCCATAATATGTGACGCATAGAAAAGATAAGAAAACCAACCCATGAACATAAATAGAAACTATGTATTATAAAGTACCTTATCTATAATAAGAAAACTGACCATAAAACTACTAATACATCATTAATATCTGTTATTAAGGCATAACATTAATATTTTGAAAACTGCTAGCTTAAAATAGGTATAAATTCAATGTGAATTTTTACTACGCATTATTAACTTTACTCCAAACTTTTAAAGGGAAACATAAAATTTTCAATCTTCTATTTAAAATAACTTCTGAAAGAGTAAAACTAGATGATGTTTAAATTTCTTGGTAAGACATTAGGCATCTAAATTTTGTAAAACTTGTAGAATATAAATGCAAATTAATGGAAGCATTCTAAATGTAGGTATTCATTGAGATTTAGGGAGTGTAGATCACTTATACTACTAATCAATCTATTGTTAGCATGAAACACAGTACACAACATCACTCCCAGGATTTCTTCTATTTTGTGAATCCTCAAGACAAATTATATTTTAAGGAGAAATTCAATATTATTGGACTTTCACTTGTTGAAAGTAATATAAAAAGATAAACATCTCATTTTTCATTCATATCACTTCATTATTTTTTCTTTATGAACTTTACGATTGATAGTTAGAATGTAAGAGCAGAGAACAGTCAGAGAAAAAGAGGATCAAAATGAATTTGCATTTAATGAGACAATAGAACATTGACCAGTTTTAACTTGACTATTTTAAAGTCAGTTATTATCATTTTGTACTCACACGCTGAAGGCAATTTTGGACGAGATATTTTAAAGACTTTACTCTGTTTGAGTAACCATGAGCTAATCTAAATTAGTAGATATTTAATCATGGAAAGAATATACCAACATAAAAGGTTCTGGAAAATTGAGAGCTGAATGCAGTTTCTTCCCTTTTACTCTGAATTTCAGAGTTCCTCTATCTGGGACTCTGTGGGGGTTCCATGGTATCATAGGTTGGACTAAAGCTCTCGAGTTAATATTAAAGTGCATCTTATCTTGGAAAAAGCTGAAATAATTTGATTCATACATGAAATGTTAACACAATGAGGATGTGAATAAGTCGCCTGGGTCCTTCCCAAACCTGACACCTTATGAGTAAGGAGACCTAGGTATAGACTTCTCCTGGTGTGTCAGTTGGTGAATGACAGCCTGTCTAATACTGTATCCCCATGCTTGCAGAGGTGGAAAATGCTTTTTATGTCATATGCACACAGTTTAGGTGGTGTTGCATCAACTGGACCAGATGCCCAAAAAGTAATTTTTAAAAATATAATAACAAAGATTTCAAGTAGCAAGACAAGAAAATCACTTAAAACAAAAATAACACAGACCAAGGAAAACAGAGCTCTTGATGCTGACAAGTATCTACCTGAATAACAGCAATAAAAAGCAAGTTATTATATTCAAGTGCAGTATACACACGGAAAACATTTATTTTAGAGCTAGAATGCATAAAAAATATAATTTCCCAAATGAACAATTTAGTAAATGAATTGAAGACATAATCACCATCGAGATCAGAATTTTGGCCTAAAATATCCTGTGAAAGATTCAAAGCACAGAAGAAAAAAAAAATGTGATAAGTCAAGGACAAATAACACAATAGGAAAATATGGAAATGATATTGAAGAAGCAATTCACAGAGGAAAAAACTCAAATGGTTAATAAGCATATGAAAAGGCACTCAAACCAATTAGCAGTCAAAATGCAAATTAAGGTAACATTGGACAACATTTTATATCCATGAGACAGGATATTTTAAACATGGAGATAATACCTAATACAGACGGAGAATCAGAGAAAATGAATCATACATAAATGTTGGTAATGTAAATAGTTATAGCAATTTTAAAAACAAAATTATTACTTCTATTAAAAAAATAAAAACATATATTGGACTCTGAGCCATCATTTCTACTTCTAAAAATCTATCTCAAAGAAATGACAAACACAAGTTGAAATGTAATTGCTAATGTAATCATATTTGAAGATGGGGCCTTTAAGAGGTGATTAGGTCATGGTGGCTCTACTCTCATGAATGGATTAATGCTCTTAGCACAGTGTCCCTCATGTTTGCTTCTACCTTCTACCCTTCCACCACGGGATGATTCTTGCCCGACACCAGTGCCATGCTCTTGAATTCCCAGCCTCCAGACCCATAAGCCAAATCAACTTCTATCCAATATAAATTTTCCAGTGTGTTGTATTCTGTTATAGCAGCAGAAAACAAAGAAAAAATGACTTTTAAAATATGTATACTTTAAAAATACTTTGTTGAACTTAAAAAATATACTTCCTTTGGGAGGCCGAGGCAGGCGGATCATAAGGTCAGAGATCGAGACCATCCTGGCTAACATGGTGAAACTCCGTCTTTACTAAAGATACAAAAAAAATTAGCCTGTTGTGGTGGCAGGCACTGGTAGTCCCAGCTACTCAGGAGGCTGAGGCAGGAGAATGGCATGAACCCGAGAGTCAGAGTTTGCAGTGAGCCCAGACTGCCCCACTACACTCCAGCCTGGGTGACAGAATGAGACTCTGTCTCAAAATAAATAAATAAATAAATATATGTAATCTATAATATATATTATATATTATATAGATATTATATATCTATATGTCATATAGATAATTATATTATAATTATATAAATTATATAAAATATATAATATATATTACAGATTATATTTTTTTAGGGTTTGTTTTAGTGCCTACTCCCGAAATTAAAATACACTCCTATCAGAATCGACCACAGATTGATACTGACTTAAATCTATAACTACACCTTCCCCTTTTTGTGCTGCTAAAGTATTAAAGTATTAGTGTTACCTATAGTTCATACAGTGTTATATGTTTTTATGAGTATATAAAGCATACACTATTTATTTTTTATGTATGGTACATAACCCTTTATTATTTTATATAATGAATATTTCATACTGACTTATATTTTCAAAGATTTTGAGAGAAGAAAACAAAAAAAAAAAAACATGTATTTACACGGTCTACTATATACATTGCATGTTTATTGCTACTAGTAATTTTCATTTTTTCCTGTGGATTTAATTTATAGTATGATGTCATTTCCTTGCTCCACCATAATTCCATGTCTTCCTTTGCATTTGCCATATGTATTACATATTGCATAAAATATTATTATATGATTACAAGGCCTACAATACAATTTTAAACTATTATTTTATGTGATGGTTTTTAAGTCATTTAAGATAAGTAAGGAGAACAAATAAGTTAATTTTTTTTAATTTTTACTTTATTTTTAATTTTATATACACAATAGGTGTATAAATGTATGGGGTATAGGAGATGTTTTGATACAGACATGCAATGCATAATAATCACATCATGGATAATGGGATATCCATCCCCCAAGCATTTATCCTTTGTGTTACAAACAATCCAGTTACACTTTTAGTTATTTTAAAATGTACAATTAAATTATCATTGATAATAGCTGCTATACTTTCAAATAGTAGGTCTTATTATTTCTTTCCAACTATGTTTTCTGTACACAGTAACCATCTCACAGCTCTCCCCTACTTGTTCTTCAACTACACTTTCCAGTCTCTGGTAACTATCCTGTTACTCTCTGACTCCAAGAGTTCAGTTATTTTGATTTTTAGATCCCCCAAGTAAGTGAGACCATGTACGTTTACCTTTTTGTTCCTGGCTTATTTTCCTTAACCTAATGATCTCCAGTGTCACTCATGTTGTTGCAAATGACAGAATGTCATTCTTGTTTCATGGCTGGAAATTACTTCATTGTGTATATCTACAACATTTTCTTTACTTCTTTACTTGTTAATAAACACTTAACTTGCTTCCAAATCTTGGCTATTGTGAACAGTGCTGCAACAAACTTGGGAGTGCAGATATCCCTTTGATATACTGATTTCCTTTCTTTTGTATATATACCCAGCAGTGGGATTTCTGGATCATATTGTAGCACTATTTTTAGTTTTAGGAGGAACTTTAAAACTATTCTCTATAGTGGTTGTACTAATTTACATTCTCACCAAAAGTAAACGAGGATTTCCTTTCCTCCACTTCCTCGCCAACATTTACTGTTGCCTATTTTTCAGCTACGAGCCATTTTAACTGGGATGAGATAATATCTCATTGTAGTTTTGATTTGCATTTCTCTGATGATCAGTGATCCTGAGCAACTTTGCATATTCTTCTTTGCCATTTATATGTCTTCTTTTGAGAAATGCCTATTTGGATCTTTTGCCCATTTTTTGAATGCATTATTAGATTTTTTTCATATAGAGTTGTTTGAGCTCCTGATATATCCTGGTTATTAATCCCCTGTCATATGAGTAATTTGCAAGTATTTTCTCCCATTCTGTAAATTTCCTCTTCACTTTGTTAATTGTGTCCTTCACTGTACAGAAGTTTTTTAACTTGATATGTAATGTGTCCATTTTGCTTTGCTTCCCTGAGCTTGAGAAACATTACTCAAGAAATGTTTGCCCACATCAATGTCCTGGAGAATTTCCCCAATGTATTTTTGGAGTTTCATATTTTGAGGTGTTAAGATTTAAGTTTTTAACCATTTTGGTTTCACATTTATATATAGCAAGAGATAGGGGTCTAGTTTAATTCTTCTGCATATGGATATCCAGTTTGCCCAGCAGCATTTATTGAAGACACTGTCTTCCTATGTATGTTCTTGACATTTTTTGTCAAAAATGAGTTCACTGTAGGTGTGTGGATTTGCTTCTGGGCCTCTGTTCTGTTCTTTTGGTGTACCTGCCTGTATTTATGCCAGTGCCATGCTGGTTTGGTCATAATTGCTCTGTAGTATAATTTGAAGTCAGGTAATATGATTCCTTCACTTTTGTTATTTTTGCTTAGGATAGCTTTGGCTATTCTGGATCTTTCAGAGTTCCATATAAATTTTAGTACTATTTTTTTCTATATCTTTGAAGAATGTCATTCATATTTTGATAGAGATTGCATTAAGTCTGTAGATTGCTTTGGGAAGTATGGACTTTTTAACAATGTTGATTATTCCTATTCATGAACATGGAATTTTTTTTCCATTTCTTCATTCTCTATTCAATTACTTTCATCAATGTTTTATAGTTTCTAATTATGTAAATCTTTCACTTCTTTGGTTAATTCTTACGTATTCAATTTTATTTGTGGCTATTGTTTATGGAATTGTTTCTTATTTTTTTTCTTATTCTTTTTTAGATTGTTCACTGTTGGTACATAGAAATGTTACTGATTTTTGCAGGTTTATTTTGTATCCTGAAACTTTACTGAACTTGTTTATCAATTCTAATCATAGTTTTCGTAGAGTGTTTAGATTTTTCCAAATATAAGTGTATATTATAAACAAACAAGGAACAAAGATAATTTTGTCACAGGATTCTTAGGGTGTTGCTTTGCTAGCTGGACACCTCTGTGGCTGGACACCTCTGTGCCTTCTGTCTGAATATTGCTCACTCCCAGTGGTCTTCTTCCACTCACTCAGCCTGGTAGGTTGCGCTCAGCCCACACTACCAGCTCGGAACCCATGCCTGCCAAAGGCAAGTCTGGTGCAAAGCAGTGAAGGGTGTGTAAGAAAGTGAGTGTGGGGTCCAGCCACTACACACAGCCAGGCAGTTTGACTGCTGTGGTGGGACAGACAGCTCCAGATGCTAGCTCTGTGCAAGGTTGTGGCTGGATCAGACATATCACAAGTGGTTTCTGCTGTAGGCACCAGTGTCTGGATAAGGGGAGCACAGTGACACTCAAAAATTCAAAGACACTAGAAACTGTGAAGCCCAAAGAAGGTGTTGCAGCCCTGGCTCAGGGAACTCCTAGGTCTGGGCTCCCCACAACGTTGCGGCTCTTCTCTCCTTTTCATTGCCCACAATGTGATGAGCAGGGAGGCATGTTTCTGCCCTGTTTGCGCTACAACTCTTTCAGTCCTACTATTCAGTGGATCCCCAGTTCTAGTCCCATGTCCAGGAAGAATGAGGTATGCAACCAACTGTAGGGTGAGCAAGGTGGAGAGGAGCTTCACTGAGTGACAGAATAGCTCTCAGGAGACACAAAATGGGTAGCTCCATTTTGCAGGCAGGTCATCCCGATGAATTGAGAGACCCAAAGTGGATAACTCTTTCTCATAGCTGGTAATCCAGACTTCTCTGTGAGTCTAGCTGAGTTAGGGATTTTTATGAGCTTCAGAAAGCATGTGCTGATTGGTCCTGGGTGGCCATGGGTGAGCCCAGGAAAAACACCATAAATTCTTACTCTGGGATCCAGATTCCACCCAGAGCTGACAGCTGAGCCCATATACTTCAGACCATCCTTGTCTTGAAGGTGGAGCTTCACCAGAGACTTGTCCCCTTTCTATCCAGGAGTCTGTCTTCCTCCTGCTGCCACCAATCATGTTGTTCATGATGCCCAGGCTGCTCATGAAGAGGGGCACCTTTTGGCCCACGCTGAGCTACCATCAGCGCCCCCCCTCCCGTTTCATCTGCCTCCCATGCTCATTGGTGCCCAAAGCCCAAAGGGGTCCAAGGAGGCAGGGGACTGGCATGCCAGCACTACCCTGAGCAGCCACAAACCTGTCCAGATTAGGACAGTGTCACGGATTGGCCTCAACTTTGCTCCGAAATCAGAGTGGGTGCCAGGAGAAGGGAGATGCCAGACAATGAGAGCAGGTACTTCTGAACCTGGAGGAGCAAGAGTACAGCTTCCTGGGCTCCCAACAGTGCAGGGATGCCTGGGTTTGCAGCTTCAGCTGTGTGGCTGCAGCTGAACCCAGCTGGGTGGGGCTCCTGCCCCACCAACTCAGAAGTAGTTAGGACTCTTCCCCAAATAACTCTCAAGTGTTTGTGCCTTATGCCTGTTCTTGACTTCTGCTGTTCCATGGAGCATGCAGCCCTGGCCATGCCTCCCCTGCTGCTGCTGGCATCTTTGCAGTGGTGGTTCCATATGGGCTGCTGCTGTCATCACTTTTACTTCTTCTTTTCCAATTTGGATGCCCTTTATTTATTTCTCTTGTCTGATTGCTCTAGTTAGGACTTCCAATACTACATTGAATAACAATGCCGACAGTAGGCATCTTTGTTTTGTTCCAGATGTTAAAAAAAGACTTTCAGTTTTTTTCCTATTCAGTATGATAGTAGGTGTGGGTCTGTTGTATATGGCTTTTATTATATTCCTTCTATGCTCAGTTTATTGAGAGTTTTATCATGAAAGGATATTGAACTTTATCAAATACTTTTTCAGCATCAGTTGAAACGATCATATAGTTTATGTCCTTTATTCTGTTGATATGATGTATCACATTGATTGATTTGTGTATATTGAACCATCCTTGCAAACCAGGATAAAACCCACTTGGTCATGATAAATAATCTTGGTAATGTATTGTTGAATTTTCTTTCTAGTCTTTTGTTCAAAATTTTTGCATCAATTTTCATCAGGGATATTAACCTATATGTGTCTTCTGGTTTTAGTATCACAGTAATACTGGTCTTGAAGAATGAGTTTGGAAATATTCCCTACTCTATGTTTTTTGAACAGTTTGAGTAGGATTGATATTATTTCTTCTTTAAATGTTTGGCAGAATTCAGCAGTGAATACATTGGGTCCTGGGCTTTTCTTTATGAGGACACTTTTTATTACAGTTTTCATCTCATTCCTTGTTATCAGTCTGTTCAGGTTTTGGATTTCCTCCTGGTTCAATATTGGTAGATTGTATGTGTCTAGGAATTTGTCCATTTCTTCTATTTTTCCAGTGTGTTGGCATATTGTTCATAGTAGATACTAATGATCCTTTGAATTTCTACAGTCTCAGTTCTAATGTCTCCTTTTCCCTCTCTTATTTTGTTTATTTGATCTTCTCTCTTATTTCCCTTGTTAGCCTGGCTAAAGTTTTGTCAATTTTGTTTAACTTTTCAAAAAACTAAATTTTTAAAATTGATGCTTTGTATGATTTTCTTTATTTCAATTTTGTTTATTTATGCTTTGATCCTTATTATTTCTTTTATTCTACTAATTTTTAGTTTGGTTTTCTCTGTTTTTCTAGATCTTAAAGATGCATCATTAGATTGTTTATTTGAAGTGTTTCTTCTTGTCTGATGGAAGCACTTATATAGCTATAAACTTTCCTCTTAGTATTGCTTTTGCTGTATCTGATAGGTTTTGGTGTATTACTTTTCCACTATCATTTGTTTCAAGCATTTTAAAATATTTTTCAATTTTTTTCATTAACCCATTTATCATTAAGGAGCATATTGTTTAATTTCCATGTACCTGTATAGATTCCAGAATTCCTCTTGTTTTTGATTTCTAGTTTTATTCGATTGTAGTCAGAGAAGATTCTTGATGTTATTTCAAATTTTTGAATGTTTTAAGACTTGTTTTTTGATGTAGCATACGATCTATCCTTGAGAATGACCCATGTGCTGAGGAAAAGAATGTGTACTCTGCTGCCATTGGATAAAATGTCCTCTAAATTTCTTTTAGATCCATTTGGTCTAAGTGCAGATTAAATCCAACGTTTCTTTGTTGAGATTCTGCCTGAAAGATGTGTCCAATGCTGAAAGTGGGTGTTGAGGTCTCTAACTATTTTTGTATTGGAGTCTATCTCTTTAGCTCAAATATTTTCCTTATGTAACTGGGTGCTCCAATGTTGGGTGCAGATATATTTAAAATTGTTATATCCTCTTGTTGAATTGACTATTTAACATTATATATGAACTTGCTTTGTCTCGTACAGTTTTTGTCCTGAACTCTACTTTGTCTGATAGATGTATAGCAACTTCTATTCTTTCTTGGTTTGCACTGGCATGGGATATCTTTTTTCATCCCTATATTTTCAGTCTATGCGTGTCTTTATAGGTTACCTGTGTTTCTTGTAGGCAATAGGTCAATATGTCTCACTTTTCTTTTTTAATCCACTCAGACACTCCTGCAATTTTGTTATTTGTTTTCTGATTGTTTTGCATTCTTCTCTTCCTTTTTTATTTCCTTTTTATCTTCCCCCACTGAAGGTGATTTTCTCTGGTAATATAACTTAGTTGTTTTTTTTTTTTTTATCTTTTATGTATCAGTTGTATGTATGTTTTGTTGTTGTTGTTGTTGTTGTTTTGTTGTTTTAGTTTGAGGTTACCATGAAGTTTGCAACTGCTATCTTATTACTCATTATTTTAAGCTAACAACAACTTAAAACTGTTTGCAGAAGCAAACAAGCCAAAAGGAAATGAATAAAACAATAGGTCTTAACTTAGTACTCCTGCTTTGCTTTTTAACTTTTAGTTGTTTCTCTTTATATCTCATTGTGCTCTCTATGTCTTGAAAAGTTGTTATTATTTTTGATTAGTCTTTCTACTTAGGATAAGAGTATTTTACACATAACAGTAATGGTGTTATAATATTCTGTGTTTTTCTGGGTACTTACAGTTACAAGTGAGTTTTGTACCTTCAAGTGGTTATTTGTTGTTCATTAATGTCTTTTCTTAATGATTGAAATACTTCCTTTAGTATTTTCTGTAGGATGGGTCTGGTGTTAACTTTTGTTTGTTTGGGAAAGTCTTTATTTCTCCTTCATGTTTGAAACATATTGTAAACAAATATACTCTTCTGGAGTAGAAGAGTATTTTTTTTCCTTCATTACTTTAAATATGTCATGCAGCTCTCTCCTGGCCTCTAAGGTTGCCACCAAAAAGTCTGCCACAGACATATTGGAGCTCCATTGTGTGTGGTTTGTTTCTTTACTTTTGTTGCTTTTAGAATCTTTTCTTTATCCTTGATCTTTGGGAGTTTGATTATTAAATGACTTGAGGTAGTCTTTGAGTTAAATCTGCTTGTGTCCTATAACCTTCTTATACTTGGATATTGATATCTTCCTCTACATTTGAGAAGTTCTCTGTTATCCGTTTGAATAAACTTTCTATTCCTATGCCTTTCTCTACCTCTTTTCTAAGGCCAATAACTCTTAGATTTGCCCTAATGAGGCTATTCTCTAGGTACCGTAGGCATACTTCATTTAAAAAAAGACTTTGTCTCCTCTGACTGTGTATTCTTACATTGCCCATGTTAAAGCTCACTAATTATTTCTTCTGCTTGATCAGTTCTGTTACTGAAAGACTCTGATGCATTCCTCAGTGTGCCTGTTGCACTTTTCTGCTTCAGAATTTCTGCTTGATTATTTTAAATTGTTCATAACTCTTTGTTAAATTTGTCTGACAGAATTCTTGAATTTCCTTGAGTTTATTCAAGATAGCTATTTTTTAATTACCTGTCTGAAAGGTCAGATAGTTCTGTTTCTCCAGGAGTGGCCCCTCATGCCTTATTTAGTTCATTTACAGAGATCACTTTTTTCCTGGATTGTCTTGATACTTGTATATGTTTGTTTGTGTCTTGGCATTGCAGAGTTAGGTACCTATTTTAGTCTTTGTAATCTGGACTCATTTGTACTTATCCTTCTTGGGAAGGTTTTTCAGATATTAAAAAGGACTTGGGTGTTGTGATCTAAGCTGTATTTTCTATTGGAAGCACTCCAAGCCCAGTAATGCTGAGGCTCTTGCAGACTCTTATAGACACCATCTTGATGGTCTTGGATCTGAAAAAATTATCTGAATTACTAGACCGAGACTCTTCTCTCTACCCTTGCTTTCTTCCAAACAAATGGAGTCCGTGTTCTGACCCAGGGGAAACTGAGGGTGGAGTGAAACAATTACACCGTTGTGGCCACCACCACTATGACTGCTAGGTCAGACCTAAAGCCATCACAGAGCCAGCACAGACCTGGCTCTTGTCCAAGGCCTACTGTAACCACTCCATGGCTACTGCCTGTGTTTTATCAAGCTCCTGGGGCTCTGTAATCAGCAGGTGGCAAAGCCAGTCAAGCCTATGTTCCTCCCTTCAGAGTGGTGAGTTTCCCCAGGTCCCCAGAAGTTCAGAGGTACTATCCAGGAGCCAGGGAGTAGAGTCAAAAACCTTAGAAGTCAGCTTGGTTTTCTACTGTACTGTGGCTGACCTGGCCTTCAGTCCACTAGATGCAGTTCTTTTCACTATTCCCTTCCCTTTCTAAAGGCAAAGGAGCCTCGCCCATGACCACCACAACCACAGGCCTTGGGGAGTATTGCCAGATTATTACTGATGTTCCCTTAAGGTTCGAGGGCTCTTCTATCGGCTTGTGGCGAGTGCTGTCTGGCTTTGAACTCATCCTTCAGGGCAATGGGCTCCCCTTGGGCACAGGGCAGTCCAAAAATGTCAACCAAGAACCAAGTCCTGGAATGGGGGACCACAGGAGCCTGTTTGGTGCTCTACCCCACTGTGGTCAACCTGATACTTAAAGCCAGCAAGTCTTAGGCACTCACTCAAAGCCCTTGATGTAGTACCTGAGTACTACTGCTTGTTGTTCAGGGCCCAAGAGCTCCTCACTGAGCAGGTGATGAGTGATGTCAGGACTGGATTCTTCCCTTCAAGGAAGCATGTCCCTTTCTGGCCTAGGGTGTGTCTAATAATGTCATTTGGGAGCTAGGGTCTGGAAAGGGGGCCTGAGGACTCTCATCACTGCCTTATACTACTGTGGCTGATCTGCCATCCAACATTAAAGACATAGTCTGCCCTGCCCTTCCTGCTCCTTTTCTCAGGTGGAAAGAAGGGGTCTTCTTTGGAGCTGCAAACTGTGTGGCCTGGGATTAGCTGAGGTGTGATGCTAGCACTCTGTTAGTTACCCTAGCTGGAGTCTCATAGGCTACGTGACCCATAGTCCACTTGCTCTGGGCCCAGTTCAACACTCAGAGTTGTCCAGGTGTTGTAGACCTTGTGGCCTAAACAGCCTTTCAAGTTTATGTAGAGCTCTTTTAGCTTATGGTGGTGAGGCTTGAAAGAACTCAAGTTTGGACCACTTTCCCCTTTGACTAAGGCTGGTTTAAATGCTCCCTTAGTGGTTAGGCATCAGCTGAGTTTGGTCCAGCTATTTTTTTCTGCTATAAAGGACAGCACTGAGATCAATGTCTCACAATTACTGCACTCCCCCTCCCATGGTACACTGAAACACTCTTCACACAATGTTGCCATGGTCAGGGGGTGGGAGAGGAGTGGCATCAGCAATTCAAGATTGGTTTTCTCAATCTCTTCAGTGTCCCTTTCAGCAATACTAAATTAAAACCAGTATTGTGAGTGTTCACTTGATTGTTGGTACTTCTGAAGGTGTTTTCTGTGTAGATAGTTGTTAACTTGGTGTCCTTGCACAGGGCACAATCCAGCAGATCTTTTTTTCCCAAATTTGTGTTGTCTTTTTTAATTACCTGCCTTATTCTCTTTACCAGTGCCCTTTGTGCCTTTACATGGCTTTGATTTACTTTCTAATATTGTCACAGAATCCTTGGAGTGTTATTTTTCTAACTGGAAATTTCTGTGGCTGGTAGTGCCTTTGCCTGAGTTTTGCTTGGTTCTGCTGGGATCATCGGCCTGGCAGACTGCACTCAGATTGTGCTATTGGCCCAGATCCCATGCCTCCCAAGGGCTACCCAGGTGAGGAGTGGCAAGGGGTATATGAGTGAGTGAGTGTGGGGTCCAGCCACTGCACACAGCCAGGCACATCACATCATCTGCAGCCAAGCAGGCAGCTCCAGGCACCGGCATGGGAGCCAACTCCCTGTGAGGTTGTGACTGGACCAGGCATACCACAAGCAGCTTCCATGGCTGGCACCAGGGAACACAGTGGCTCCCAGAAACTTGGAGACACCTGGAACTGCAAAGCCCCAAAGAGGGTGTCACAGCCCTGGCTTTGGGATCTCTGAGGTATGGGCTCCCTGAAAAGTCATAGCCCTTCTCTCTTGAAAGTTTGGTTAAAAAGATAATTCAGTTATTTATACAATTGAAAATATGTTAACCCATTCACTTATTATGTAGTAACAAATCACACACACACACCCATCAAGAGCTCTATCACTATGGCTATAGTTCCTGTTAATGTATCTATAATAACGTTGTATTTATTCATCAATTTTATTTCCTGTTATAATTAAATGTTGCAATGTATTACTTAGTCATAGTTTTATTTCTTATTATAAGTAAATAAATGGTTACAAATGACCGTTCTGAGAGCTGAAAATCATTCACTAGCTTGCCACATACAGAAAAGTTATTGAAGCAATTGCAATATTCATATCTATGAATGAGGAAATTAATGAATCCATGAGAAGAGGGATTTTTATGTACTTTGCCTAATATTGTACCTCAATTGTCCAGAACAGCACCTGGAATATTATAATTATTCAATAAATAGATGTCTAGGGCATATACATGATGAATAAATGTGGATTTTTTTATTTAAAAAAATTTTTTGAAGCCTCAAACTTAGAAAAGTTTCAAGTGTAATACAAACAATAAATATTTTTTCCTGGACATTTTAAGAGTAATTTCCTAACATAATGCTTTGTCTTTTCTGAATAGTTTAGTATGTGTTTTCTACAATGATGTTCTCTCACATAGTCACTCTACAACCATCAAACTTTTAAAATTCACATTGATGTATTACTAATATCTAATACTCTTACTCCTTTCAGCTTTTACTCATTGTCCTCATATCCTTTATAGCTCAAATATTAGTTTATAATAATGTTACACTTTCTTAAAATGTCACTTTAGTTTCTTTTAATCAGAGATAGTTATTCTGCATGTTCTTAATATTTGTGACACTGACACTTAAATATTACAGAGCACTTATTTTATAGAATGCTCTTTAGTTTGGACTTTGTCTTTCTTTGTGAATAGATTCAGGGTATTCATCTTTAGCAGAAACAACACAGAGGTGCTCTTTTATTCTCATTGCAACCTATCTGACGGTACGTGATCTCGATTTATCTGATCACTACTGTTAAATTTAAAAACTTAAAGTGATGTCTGCCAGGTTTCCTTTTCTAATATTACAATTTTTCCCTCTGCAGTTAATATATAAATTATTTAAATGTGTGTGAGAGGGTGTAATTTGATTCTGTATATATTCCATTCCTTTTCAAATTTCAGTGTATATGTTTATTTGCTCATATCATCATGAAGTCATGATTTTGTATGTCATTTAGTAGATTATAATCTGTTCCTCTCTGTATTAATTTCTTAGGGCTGCTGAACAAAGTACTTAAAACTAGGTGGTTTAAAACAAGAGAAATTTATTTTCTCATAATTTTGGAAGTTAGAAGTCCAAAATCAAGCTGGAAGTAGAGCCATGATTTTCTAGGTAAAGGAAAATCTTTCTTGCTTTTTGATTTTAAAAACATTCAGTTTTTATTTTAGCTTCAGGGGATAGTTGGGCAGGTTCGTTACAAGGGAATATTTCATGATGCTGAGGTTTGGGCTTCTATTGATCCTGTCACCCAAATAGTGAACAGAGTACCTTACAGAAAGTTTTTCATCCCTTTCCCCACTCCTTTCTTCCCTCCTATTTGAGTCTCCAGTGTCTCTGTATCCTGTCTTATGTCCATGTGTACTCAAGGTTTAGCTCCCACTTACAGGTTAAAACATGTAGTATTTGGTTTTCTGTTTCTGCATTCGCTTAGGGTGATGGCCTCCAACTGCATCTGTTTTGCTGCAAAGTAGATGATTTTATTCTTCCTTATAGCTATGGAATATTCCATTTGTGTACATGAACCACATTTTCTTTATTCAGTCCACCATTGATGGGGACCTGGGTTGATTCCATGTCTTTACTCTTGGGATTAGCACAACAATGAACATACAAGTGCATATGTCTTTTTGATAGAAGGATTTATTTTCTTTTGAGTAATGAGATTCCTGGGTCAAATGGTAATTCTAGTTTTAATTCTTTGAGAAATCTCCATTCTGTTTTCCATAAAGGTTGTACTAACTTACATCCCACCAACAGTATATAAGCATTCCTTTTTCTCTGCAGCCTTGCCAGCGTCTGTTATTTTTTGACTTTTTAACAGTAGCCACTGTGACTACTATGAGATAGTATCAAAATGTGGTTTTTATTTGCATCTCTCTGATGATTAGTGATGTTGAGCATTACTTTATGTTTCTTGGCCATCTTCTCAGTTATTCCTTCCTTCTGGTTGCTCTTAACAACACTTGGTCTTCCTTGGCTTGTAACTACACTATTTCAATCTCTGCTTCATCATCACATACTTTTCTTCATTGTGCTTATCTCTTTGTGTTAACTTCTCTCTTTTTTTTTTATTATATTTTAAGTTCTAGGGTATATGTGGATAACGTGCAGGTTTGTTACATATGTATACTTGTGCCATGTTGGTGTGCTGCACCCATCAACTCATCAGCACCCATCAACTCGTCATTTACATCAGGTATAACTCCCAATGCCATCCCTCCCCCCTTCCCCCTCCCCATAATAGGCCCCGGTGTGTGATGTTCCCCTTCCCGAGTCCAAGTGATCTCATTGCTCAGTCCCCATCTATGAGTGAGAACATGCGGTGTTTGGTTTTCTGTTCTTGCGATAGTTTGCTGAGAATGATGGTTTCCAGCTGCATCCATGTCCCTACAAAGGACTCAAACTCATCCTTTTTTACGGCTGCATAGTATTCCATGGTGTATTTGTGCCACATTTTCTTAATCCAGTCTGTCACTGATGGACATTTGGGTTGACTCCACTCATCAAATTTAAGGTGTATCTTAATCTTGTTGACCTCAACTCAACCTAACTAGCTACATCAGCAAAGACCCTATTTCCAAATAAGTTTACATGTTGAGATTCCAGGGGGACATACATTTTGGAAGGTGAATGCTATTCAACCCACCACACTATTATAATTTATTTTGATGTTCAAATGTCCTAGATTTTGGCCAGTAGGGGCCTGTGAAGCTCTATTTTGCACTCTATGATATGTTCCTATTACATTTTGAGCACTTTCTTACTTTTTAGTATAAGATAAACCAGTGTGGTCATTTGCTGCTCTTATTGTCCTGGTTCTGGAATCTATAATTTCTTCGAGTATATCTGGTTCCTGTTTGTAGATCTTGGTATTTAGAAACTGAGATCTGACACTGGACATATTCATTGCAGTTGAGTTTTGTTTGTTTCTTCTTTATCTTGTTCACTTCCTGCTTCAATGTACTGTGGTCACAGAACCTATTCTAAATGATATTGTTTATTAGAAATTTGTTTTGTGGAGTTCATCAATTTATATAAATAATTCATGTGCAATTGAAAAGAATAGATATGTTCTAGCTATTAGGGGAAGAGTTATCTATAAGCCTAATAGATAAGGTAAATTAATTCTTTAAATTTGCCGCATATTTCTTCTATGATTTAATTATCAATAATTTAAAAGTATTCTGTTTGCATTTCTCACATAATAAAGGCTCGTCAATTTTTTCTTCAAATTTTCTCAAATTTTACTTTATTTTATTGTTATTCATTACTTCTATCCCCACTAATGTTTTATATTTTAAAGTTTATTTTATTTGAATGTACCAGATTTCTTTGGGGTAATATTTATTATATATCCCTTATTCCAGACTTGATTTTAATGTATTTTGTATTTTCTATTTATATTTTATAAATAACAACTAAATTTCTTATAAACTAATTTGGTAACATCTGTCTCTTTTTTTTTTTTTTTTTGGTATTTTGCTATTGAAGTTGGATGGTTTTTCAAAAAGTAAACACATTTTTTTCACCATTATCAAGATATAGAAATATTACCTGTGTCTTCATCACCATTCCCTGCTCCTACTGCCACTACTCAGTTTTCCCCAAGGATCACCAGTACTCTGGTTTTTAACATTATAGATTACTTTTGCCTGTGTTTCAACATTATAGAAACAAATTCAAACAGTGCATACTTTTGTTTCTGGTATCTTTCCTTGAAGGTTATGTTTACAAAATTCATACATGTAATTGTCTATACTTACTGATTCATGTTACTGGAAAATGGTATTTCAGTGTGTGAATATATCACAATGAATTTATCCACTTTGTTTTTGATGGAAATTGGGGTGTGTTGACTTTAGCAATCTGGAAAAAAATGAAAATTAAAACAGTAACAATCAACTATCTGTCTTCAGGAAAATGTAAATTAAAACTAATGTTATATCATTACATATTCACCAGCATGAATAACGGATGAATAAATAAATAGAAGATAGACAGCAGAATGTACTACTACAAAGAGTATATGTTGATACAATTGCTTTGGAAAATTGCTCAGCACTATACTATTTACTAGAGTTGAATGTAATCATATCCTATGACCCAGCAGTTGTACTCATATTTCACAAAAAGGTATACTTATATTAATCAAAAAAACACATATAAGAACACATATTTTATGATTTGCATATGTTTTTACTGTTTTATTATATCATTTCTTCTTCTCCTTTTTTTTTTTGTGTTGTTTTGAGACAGAGTCTCCTGGCTGTTGCCCAGGCTGGAGTTCAGTGGCACAATCTTGGCTCACTGCAACCTCCATCTCCTGAGTTCAATTAATTCTCCTGTATCAGGCTCCTGAGTAGCATGCATCACCATGCCAGGCTAATTGTTGTATTTTTCGTAGAAACGGTATTTCACTGTGTTGGCCATGTAGGTCTCAAATTCCTGACCTCAAGTGAGCCAGCCACCTCGGCCTCCCAAAGTGCTGAGATTACAGGTATGAGTCACTGTACCCGGCCACCATCACTTCTTGTGTCTGAAACCAATTGCTGGGGTAAATTCTTTAGTTTTCATAATCTGTAGATACTTTTTGCAGGGAGAGATTAATGTTTTTGTCTTCTGACTCCATTGTTGCATTCAAAAAGTCCACTATCATTCTAATTGTTATTTTACTGTATTTAACTTCTTCTTTCTCTCTGGCTACTTTAAATTAGTTGCTTTGTCTTTGGTGTTCCACATTATTTATAAGTGAGTACATATTATTTCTATTACTCTTGTATACAGTGTGCATCCTTGATCTGCAGATTTACATATTAAACAAGTTCTTAAAAAACTATTATTTCTTAAACACTGCCTCTCCTTCATTCTCTCTATTCTCTCTTGAGGACTTATAGTCAAGGTATTCTTTTAAAATATTTTCTTTTAAATGTTCTTTTAAATATTTTCCAATTCATTTCTTTCAGACGGTGTTCTTTAGTTGTTTCTTCCAGTTCATTATTTTCCTCTTCAAGACTGCTTATGTAACACTTAATTCCTAGTAATACCTCATTATCACTTAGCAACTGTGTATTTTATATATTTAAATATGTTATGCATTCAGTTATAAAATCTGTGTCTGATAATTGCAAAATATGCACTTTGTAGTGAGGAGCTAGGACTGTTGGTTGTTTTGGCTGACTGGCATAAATAATAAATAAATTATTTCTAGGCATAAATATTACCAACATAAATCTTATGTTTATTGACTTTATGATTTTCAGCTTATTGCTTTATCACAAACTGTGAGTAGCCTGTGGACCCAAATTGGAAAAGTTTTCCTCCACAACAAATGTACTTTGGCGTTTGCTAGTAACAATTTCACAATCTCAGATCACTTCAGTTCCCCTTAGGAGTATCAGCTCATTATTGGCGTTTCCAGCTTTGTTTCCTCTGCGAATTGCACAGGGCTGAGTGTCCTGTGAGTCAGGATATTGTCAACATCTGCAATTGAGGTAATGCTACTTCTCGTTGACTGCAATGATGGTTATAGTTTCCTGCCAATTATTTGCTTCCATCTCAAAGTGTGTGTGAGTGTGAGTGTGTTTGTGTGTGTGTGTGTGAAAAGAGGTCAGTCTATGGAAAATTCTCCTTTTAACACTAATAATGCCTCAAAATGTTCAGGCAAAATTTCCCGCAAAAATAAGCCTCATTAATCTGTTTTTTTAAAAAAAATGCATGAACACTAAATTTGAGTTGATTGAATATTTATTGTGTGTAGATTCAAAGTAAATAAGATAACAGGTGGTATGTGCTTATGACAAAACCTGTGAAGACTGTCCATGAAGAATGGCACATTGGTAAATAGTGCTCTAGTTCATGCTAATTTCTCCCTCCTTGAGCACTTATTACAGATAACATGTGTCCTATTTATTCTGGTAATTAGTCAATTTTATCCTTACTCCTTTATTTAAATTGTCCATTTTTATTTTTATGCTATCTACAAGTGCATTTCAGGGATGGTGATTTAGATTACATTTAAATGTCCTAGGTCTTGTTGTAATTCATTTCATAAATAGTATAAATAGTTATTCAGTTGAATACATCATGAATATTTTTCTGACAAATATGTCTTTCTACTAGAGTTTGCAATTATAGGCATGTGTAATCATCTCTGTTTCCCCTAGAACTTCCACACTAAAATGGATATTTGAGGTGGAATAGCAATTAAATTCATTTTGCATTTACAGATGACACGTTGCATTCCTTATGGCTGGCTTGTTGATGACATAAATATTCCTTTGTTTTCTGAATGAATAATCTTTTACAGCCTAGAAAGTGGATGCTGTCCCCGGGATGACTGTATCATGCATTGCTGGCAAACAATAAGCACTACCTCATAAAAATCTCATCATTTTGATCAATGCCTTTTATCTCTATACTAATTAGATTATGCAATATATTGATTTATCTTCTTAAGAATAATGTGCAGACGTCGGCTAAGGAATAATCTAATGTTTAGAACTAGCACTCCTATTGTCTGAAGTCTGTAATGTTTTGTTTTGTATCATGTATTTCATGGTTTATAATACTCTAAATCCTGAAATTGTCCTAGAATAATTCATGTGAAATATTTAAAAATACATTTACATTGTAAATTATTTCATTTTCATTCTGAAGAGACTAAATTTCTAATTCTTAAATGCAGTTTATCAGTTCACTTAAATCTAATCTAAAGAGAAGCATTAGTTTTATCTTCCAGATTTAAACACAAATTTTTAAAAGAAATTTCAGGGAGCATTTTCCATTTTTTTTAATCCTAGTTAGACAGACCTAATGCAAAAATATTCTACTTAACTGTCACAGATAGGATCAGCATCTTTAAGGGATTTCGGAAAGAATTTGTAAAACAAGTGCAGTATTTCGGAAAGAAATTGTAAAACAAAACATGATCCAAAAACCATGTGATTCTTGTGCTTGTTAATTCATCAATATTAATGAAGAAAAAGTTTTGTGTGAACTACTTTCCTGAATTTTATGTTTTTCCATTTTCCATTACATACTTCTAGTAATTATTCTTCTGTAGCCTAATATGAAATTAATAGAATTAAAACAGTAATTTAAAAAATTTAAGCATTAGTGCATCTGTTATTTCTGTTCCAGACATTTGGCAAATTGTTATGTTTCTCAGGACCCCTGTTAAATTCATAAGTAAATGAGTACTCAATGCTTACCGCAAATGAAAAGAGAAAGTTTGCTAATTATTTTTATAATGTCAGTCAAATTAATAAATTTGTTAATATTTAATAATAAGTATGAAGAATATTGTCTTTCACAGATTATAGCCAGTTTAAAAATATGTTTGTGGCAACAGTGCAAATGATACACAATAGTTAGGTAGACTATTTGTTTCATTAATATTTATATAAGTACTTACAACTATGCAAATGCTAACGTTGAAATGGAATCCAAAATGGTAAATGAGAAGAAGAAACAGTAACATCAGCATAGTCGAATCTATATGTATCCGTTGTGTATCAGTTGCACTGATATGTATATGTATCAGTTGCACTGTATCTTTTGTGGCATAAAAGAAGTGGGGTTTCAATCATACAAATGAATGAGTAAATGTCAAACTAGAAAGGCAAAATCTTTTATCTGAGTGAATTGCACAGTGTATGAATTTCTTGGTTGTAAAGATAAGCCTCCAATTTTTAAGAGTGAGATATTTAAATTTTAATAATTTCCAAATTACTCCAGAAAATATGCTTCTTTTATGTGACATATAGCAGAACATTCTTGAGCAGATGAAGATGTTGTTTTAGTCTTCTAAGAAGTAACACAAAAGAAATAAAGCCATTTTTAGCCACAGCATTCAACAAAAGTCTTGGATCTGTTTGGTAAGTTTAAGATGATGATGTTCAAAACATTTAGAGCATTTTCTTACTGTCTTACAACAAGCTATTTTGGAGCTATTTAGGCATTGAAAAGACTTCCAAAGAGCCTTTAAAGTTTTAGAATTTCCTATTCTATTCTATTCTATTATTCTATTATATTCTATTCACAAACCACTTTATAAAATTTTCCATAAACTAGATTTGGCAATTTGTATTATGTTATGTATGTGAGCCTTAGTTTGATGAACTGCTGCCAATTTCTACCAGCTCACATACAAGATGACCCTTACTGTATTTCATGCTGATTCCACTTCTATTTTTTTTTTTTTATTACTATACTTTAAGTTGTGGGATACATGTGCAGAACTTGCTGGCTTGTTACATAGGTATACACATGCCATGGTTGTTTGCTGCACCCATCAACCTGTCATCTATATTTGGTATTTCTCCTAATGTTATGCCTCCCCTAGTCCCCCCCTCCCCCGGCCAACAGGCCCCGGTGTATGATGTTCCCTCACTGTGTCCATGTGTTCTCATTGTTCAATTCCACTCATGAGTGAGAACATGCAGTGTTTGGTTTTCTGTTCTTGTGTTAGTTTGCTGAGAGAGATGGTTTCCAGCTTCATCTATGTCCCTGCAAAGGACATTAATTCTACTTCTTCATTAAGCTTTAGTTACCAGCCCAGTGCTTTGGTACCAGTCTTGAGTTTCTGTAAGTAGTAGTAATATATACGTGTGTGTGTGTGTGTTTAAAATATTTGTATATTATATATAAGTTTAAAATATGTGTATATTATATATTTTTTAAATACAGATATATTTTATATGTCTACTATAAGTATAAAAAAGTGTGTGTGTATATATATACACACAATATATATATGAATATATCTACTCATAAGTGCAAGGGAAAAGAGCATTCTACAGTTATTGGTCAAGAGTTCCCCTAATTAGAACAGGGTTTTTGTTATTTCAGTTTCATTAAGTTATACTGAAACATCTATTTTAAACATTGATCTAATTTATTCTTATTTTCAAAGGCAAATTTGCTCTTTCAAGGAAAGCAACAAATGTAGCCACCATTTATCTGAGATTTGTTATTAATGCATGATTTCATCCTTATTCTTTAAATATTAGTTCATTTGTGAAAGTGAATTACTGCTCAGTTTTTCTCACCTATTTAAAAATTAATTTTCATTTAACTATTTTATTCATTTTTAACTATAAACTTTGTGTTGTATGTTTAACTCATTTTTTCCTTTGCAGAGGAGGAAAACCTTAAAAGAATAAAAAGAACTTCCTTACTTCATGTGGCTTTTTAACATTTCTTCTTTAATAAGGATGATTCATATCAGTCATTTTTTTGAGAAAGAACACTGCATGGTTAGAGAACAGATGGCATAGCTAGTAACCAAGATTAAGGACTTTATTCACAAAGCATTTGTGGATCATTTTCGCATTTTTCTGACTTTCTGTCATGTTGCCCTCAATTTGCAGAGCAGTAGTTTTGATGTAGTAGAAAGTGCTGTTTGCCATTATAATTTGTTGATATTCACATTAAAAAAAATTGAGTCTATGAGCTGGGAAAAAATAAAATAGAAAAAACAACAATTTAATAAGAAAAACTAAAAATCTAGACATCTAAAAAATATGAAGCTCTTAACTTTACAAAAGCAACATATTACTACAGAGGAGCTTACATTAATACTTAAAAATGCTTTCCTTTATTCTTAATTGGTGAAGATTCAGATGACAGGTTTTCTTATCTGTGACATATATATGCATACAGGCACACACACACACACACACACACACACACACACATACACACACAAGTCACCCCATCCGCTACAGCTAACTGTTTAAAAATTGTCTTATCTTACTCAAGGTATTACATATAATTTCAAAACTCTCTAAACAGAGAGTTTCAAGGAAATGAAAGAGGTGAGATGAGTACTGGGGAAGAGAGTAAGATACAAATGGAAGCTGACAGTGTCAATACAAACCTCACCTGAATAAATGATCTATGCCAAGACCACAACATATTTTGTGGGTTTGTGTATATAATATTTTCAGCTTCTTCTTAACATTGGTATTACATATTTGACATCCAGAGGAATTAACTATAAATTAACTTTGTATGTTAACCAGGTTCCTCATAGCCTCTAGCAATACAATCAAACACTAAATCTTTACTAAATAATTTAACTTAAATTGCATAATTACAAATATTTTTTTCCAAAACAATAATTATTGCTTTATTTTTAGTGCACATATTAACACATTGCTTTCAAAACACAAACAAGATAGATACAAACAAAAAAATCTGGTATGAAAGGAGTCAATCTCCTGTCCTACCAACCCCCATCTCCATTCACTCCTTAAAGTTTAATTATTTTAAAAGCCTCTATTTTAACTTGGTGTGTGGCTTGCTTTCATAACTCTAATTCATATACTAATAAATCAATTTTGTTTTATCAGTTAAGGTAAGAAAACATTGATAACTTAATCTAAAAAATGATATTTTGCTGCCTTATTTAATGACCATTCAGCTTTCTTTCTTCCTTCCATTTTTATATTTATATTGCTATTTTAATATATTCAATTTTAAAATTTCATATTCCACGTCTTCAGTCATATCATGACTCATCATGAAACTTGAGGGTACGAGATATACTCTTTTTCCATCCCTTCTCTCCCGTTCTACATCACAGTCTCTGTCAATGTTTTCTCATGTTTTCATTTTCAGAGATAAAAATATTTGTATTGCATTTTATATCTTAATAGAGCCTCAGTTGAGCATATAAGGCTAAATTTAAATAATTTTTAAATTACTATGTAAAAAGTACTCTGTGAGGCACTGCCTTGATCTTCATTTTTAGCTGTTTGTAATGAAGCTAGGAGATGGCCCTCAGCTATCAGATTTCTTTTGGAATTCCTTCAAATGAGGAAAACTGCCTTGCT
Source organism: Colobus angolensis palliatus (assembly GCF_000951035.1). Classification (NCBI taxonomy): domain Eukaryota; kingdom Metazoa; phylum Chordata; class Mammalia; order Primates; family Cercopithecidae; genus Colobus; species Colobus angolensis. Next base: position 3,859,531 of record NW_012115533.1, read on the forward strand.
TTTCCAGGACAGTCCTAAACCAGGGACTGAATGAAATGCTGCAGTAAAATGCTTCATTACCTTATCCCAATTTGGGACAACTCTGTGGGACAGAGTTCAGAGCTACCCATCTGCTTCCTATGAAACACAACCTGCTGTGACACTTGGTACCAGAAGCGATTGGAGAAAGCAACTACTCAGATTGGATTTTGGCACTGTTCCTAACACCTCTTCAGCATGAGAACCAGATAACTAGTGGTAGCAAGGGCACAGATATCTTGCCACAAAAAGGCAATTGTTAAAATTTTCACTCAGAATGAACTAAGGAGGCACATCTAAAGGAAAAGAATGCACTAAACTGTGCAATGTATCAAGATTTTCAGAATTATGTGGCAGGGGAGAAATGTAACTGTAAGGACAGTAGAATTGTAGAGCTACTGTTAAGATCACTTGGTGTTCAAGGAAAGGGCAACAAAAAGATGAGAGAGAATGGTAAATTGTTCATTTAAAGCCAATTGTGAAAGCCACAGGGCCTCACTTGTCTCATATAAAGACGTTCTCATCTGCATGTAGCAGGCAGATAAAAGATAAGATCAAGACTAGGAATTTATTGTAAGAGTAACCAAATTTCAAACAAGCTTAAAAGTCCAACCAAAGAAAATCTGGTATGCCAAAATCAGATCTCTACTCAAATAGAATCTTGAATCATGATGTAAAAATAGGTTGATGCACCCAGATCTTGAAGCTCTTCATTCCTCTGAATCACCTGTCCATTAATCTACTCTCCATTAATGACAGCATTTCATCTCCCTCTACCCATACTTCCATACACATCTTATTTATATAAAAAGAAGATAATTCTTTTCTGAAAGATAATAGGCCCCCACTCATAATGTGCCTCTACCTTCCCTTTTTCCTGGACATTAGGCTATTAACTGTAATTAAGTCATAACAGAATCCTGGCAGAAGCATGGTGAGCCTGATGGAAGAAAAGGAACTATAACATGAAGAAACTGCAAGACCTAGCCAACATGTCCTGTTAGGGTCCTGGAGAGAGCACATATTTTTGGCTTCTGAGAGTCTTGTAATAGAGGGACTGAAGCATACATCTGGATATGTTATGATTTATTAACATGGCAGAACTCTTCCAGGATACAGGATTTAACATACGGAGAATGACACTGAGAGACAGCATGAACATGATTCTGGGGAGGCTTCTAAATGTATAAAGAAATCCATTCACACCTTTAAGTGAGGTGAAATGCCAGAAATACAAAAATAAATGTTGGAAGAAGGAATTAAAATGCTCAGAGAAGTGGGTATATGAGATTGGATACAATCTGTAAGACTAGAAAATGCTCAGGTGAATACATTCCCATGAATGGCATGGAAAACACATCATTTCCCAAAGCAATGAGAACTATGCTGAAAAGAGGGACACCATCATTACTAAAAAGTCAGTGGTAGCTACTCTGAAACCTGGAGCTAATGGTAGGAGACCCTGTTGCACAACTGGGCTCACTAACAGCGCTGGGGGTAATAGGAGCTGCAACAATAAATGCCAAATTGAAATCAAATCCTCAAAAGCCATGTATGCAAAGTCTTTGATTTCAAAACTTTGGTATGGCAATTTGGAGAAACAGTCAAATTGGTCTGATGCAAAATAATGGACCAAAACATATACATATATAGGAACAAAATAGGATGATAACAATTATGAACATATCTCTAGTTGTACCATCAAATAATTCAAAGGGGCAAGTTGCAGTGGCTCACACCTGTAATCCCAACACTTTGGGTGGTCGAGAGGGGTGGATCATGAAGTCAGGAGATTGAGACCAGCCTGGCCAACATGGTGAAACCTCATCTCTACTAAAAGTACAAAAATTAGCCAGGTGTAGTGGCACGTGCCTGTAATCCCAGCTCCTTGGGAGTCAGGAGAATCCCATGAACCCAGGAAGCAGAAGTTGCATTGGGCTGAGATCGCACCACAGTATTCCAGTGTAGGTGACAGAGTCAGACTCTGTATCCATAAATAAATAAATAAATAAGAATTCAAAGGAGATCATGAGGCTGAGATAGTTGTTCCAATAAAAACTCCCAGTTCTGTCCCAGTTTCTGAACTAGAGCCCATTTTCATACACAGAACTCATTGCTTGGAAAAAAAAAAGTCTGATCCAAAAAAGGAAGATTGTACTGACAAGGCAAGTCTACTCAACAATGAGTCTCATAATACATGTTAAAAATTACATAAATATATGTATTCAGGTACCTCGAGCAAAAAGGAGGTACTCAAATATTTTAAGGACTATTGGACATAGAGTCAAGGTTGTCATTTATGTCTGGAGATTAGAAGGGTCACTATGGCTCTAGGCTATATGCGGGGCCAAATATAAATAGTTTTGGCCTCAAGCTAGCTCACAGTGAGTGAGTTCATGGGATTTATGAACATACAAAGTACTCATTGCCCAGCCACTGAATTTCTCATTGCAGTAGACGTACATGTTGGTAGGCACAAAGCCCAGATCTGTATACAGCAGAGTAAGAAATATTATAGTGAACAAAGCCAAGTAGGAGCCTCCAATTCCTTACTTTTTTCCCTCTCCAAAATGGCAAATCAAAACACGAGGCCTGTACTCTGATAATGTAGCTTGCTTGTGCCTTCTGTCATTCCATATCATGGGGTTTGTTATTACAGGCATTGTTTCATAGCATATAATGGGGAAAATGGCAGAAATTGGTGGCACATTTAAATACTTAAAAATGCAAGTTGGTAGTCATCTCTATCACATTTCAATTTAATTTACCTATCTGGTTCCCGAAAAAAAAAAAAAAAAAAAACTGAAAAACAAAAAACACAAATGGATTCTGGATAATGACAGTGAACTATCTTAATTAGCCAAGCTGTAATCACAGGTACTGTGGCAGATATGGTGTTTTTGCAGGTGCAGATTTGCATTTTCAGGGGCAGAGTGTGGAGCATTTAGTTAGCAAATGAGTTATTTTACATTCACATTAGAAAAGTGGATTGTATTTATTTTCAACAAACAAACATGCAAACAAGTAGTTGTTCTCTAGGGCTATGTTAATTTTTTCACCTTCGCTTGTAATATGGTTCAAAGAGATCTGGATCTATTTGACATTTTGTAGATTTTCATACTAATCCATTCTACTGATGTCATCATGATTAGTGGAGCAAGAAATGGCTAGCCCATTGAAGATCTTGGTAAGGCATGTGAAATCCAGATCGTGGAAGGTAAACTGTAGAAAGTGAAAAGACTACATTAGTAAAACTTTTTATGTTTGTGTTCCTATGACCTGGGACATACTCATCATCCCCTCCATAACAAAGAAAAATATATTGCATTTACTGAATATTCCAACAGCAATAAGGGACAATAATGCCTAGTAGTCCTCTTCTGCATGTTCTACTCCTAGGAATATTGCTCTGACTCCTGCACATGGTGACAGAAAACTCTCCTAGCTTTAAATGAAGTCCAGAGTAAGAAAGGGACGGGTAGAATGTTCAGGATTATGATGCAAGCAGCCCTACTGCTTGGAACATACAATCAGTAGACTCTATACCACAGAATGTTAGAGGTATAATACTATATTATAGATGTAGAGGTGGTAAAATACACTCTTTAGAGTTTATGTAGTGCCCCAATGGGAAAATTAGAACCCTGAACCATGTCTTTATCCAACAGTTTAAAGAAATACATACTTTTTAGGAAAATACCTCTTGACTTGCCATTGAGCACCTGTAGAGATGAAACACCTCATAACTGACCACGTGTCCGGAATAGATAGTCATAAATTGGGTTCCACAAAATTCAACAAGTCAAAGACAAACCCAGAAATAAACAATTTTAAGATGGAGATAGGATAACCAGGATTGAGTACAAGTGGGAACCGAAGGCACAAGCAAGCTACATCATCAGATAATACAGGTCTCATGTCATCCACCACAATTGCACAGCTCAGTTCAGACATATGGTAGTAAGAATTCCTGAGTGATTGGCTGATACTTTGATGCAAGAAAAACAGATTAATTACCACAGTAGAATTCCACTCATTGAAGATCTTGAAAGAAAGTAGTGAGAAAAAAATCTTCATGGTCAGAGCATCAGCTTGTATACCTATTCATACACTTTGAATGAAAAGAGGAGTGGAACGTAGTTCAAATATACACTCATGAGAAGTTGTTCATGGCCTGGCTGTCAAGAACATGCAAACAGAAAGGTGGGAAGGTTGGTGTGATAGGCAGAACAATAGTCTTTCAGAGGTCCACATCCTAGTCCTTGGAAACTGTAGCTATGTTAGCTTACATGACTAAGGATAATGTACAGATATGATGAAAGTTAACAGCCTTGCAATGGGGAGATTATCCTGGTCTATCCCAGTGGACACCATCTAATCATATGAGTCTGTGTAAGTGGAGACTCTTTCCCACCTGTGTTCAGAGAACTAAAGAAATAACAGCATGAGAACAATCTGGACCAAAATTGACTTCTTAAAAATTATATTTTAAGTTCTAGGGTACCTGTGCACAATGTGCAGGTTTGTTACATATGTATACATGTACCATGTTGGTGTGTTGCACCCGTTAACTCGTCATTTACATTAGGTATATCTCCTAATGCTATCCCTCCCCTCTCCCTACACCCCACAACAGGCCCCAGTATATGATGTTCTCCACCCTGTGTCCAAGTGTTCTCATTGTTCAGTTCCCACCTATGAGTGAGAACATGCAGTGTTGCATTTTCTGTCCTTGCAATAGTTTGCTCAGAATGATGGTTTCCAGCTTCATTCATGTCCCTACAAAGGATATGAACTCATCCTTTTTTTGACTGGCTGCATAGTATACCATGGTGCATAAATGCCACATTTTCTTAATCCAGTCTATCATTGATGGACATTTGGGTTGGTTCCAAGTCTTTGTTATTGTCAATAGTGCTGTAATAAACCTAAGTATGCATGTGTCTTTATAGCAGCATGATTTACAATCCTTTGGGTATACTCCTAGCAATGGGGTGCCTGGGTCAAATGGTATTTCTAGTTTTAGATCCTTGAGGAATTGCCACCCTGTCTTCCACAATGGTGGAACTAGTTTACAGTTCCACCAACTGTTCCTATTTCTCTGCATCCTCTCCAGCACCTGTTGTTTCCTGACTTTTTAAAATGATCGCCATTCTAACTAGTGTGAGATGGTATCTCATTATGGTTTTGATTTGCATTTCTCTGATGACCAGTGATGATGAGCATTTTTTCATGTGTCTGTTGGCTGCATAAATGTCTTATTTTGAGTGAAGATGAAATGAGGAGCCATGAGCTAAGGAAAGTGGGTGGTCTGTAAAAGCTGTTAAAAACTGATAGCCTTCTATGTCACCCGATATATGAGCTGGAGAATTATTTCTAGGGATAGAATATGTCTTTCAGAAATTGAAAAGACATATGGACACTGTGCCTCCCTCTCGGTGGTATGGAATGTAAAATGGACAATTTGTCTGTTATTTTGAAGGTGATATCCTAACATGTCTCTCATTACTGGACCTCTAAAATCTTTACTGAATTGGCAGATCCTTGAATCTTTTGAAAGATTTATCTTAACACGCATTGGAAGATATTTCTCTTCAAGGGCCTCCATCATGCTAGCCACTTATTGTTCATACTGGCCAATTAGTGCAACAACATTGATGTACATATTCTCTACACAGAAAATTCAGTTCATAACAAGTACTTTGCCATCCATAAGGTAGATGCTTCAAAACGTAAGCATGGGTCTTTTGTAAATAAATATCAGTAGCTTGAATAACAATATTCATATACTCTGTGAAATGTATTTTTAGATATTTTACCTTTCAAAATTTTTAAAATAGTCTACTGCATTATGGCAGGGGAGTTGATAGATGGGTAAATATTTTAATGAGGTTTTCAACTGCAATTTTGAAATAGTATCACTAGGTTTTACAGTTACAAAGTTTTTAAGTGTTTCTATATCCTTGGGAATACATCATTTATATTTATTACTGGGGTTCCACAAGATAATAAGATGCAGAGGATATTCTTAAAACTTCTTTTTATTTTTTCTATTTATTGAAGAATATGTTGAATATATTTATCAAACACACCAACAATGGAAATCAATTTATATGCATTTTGATGCTAGATGGGATCTTACCTTTTTCTTCTAGATAATGTATGATAAATATTTTAAATATTTTGAACTCTACCAACATATGTGTTTTTATTTGTTTTGTGCTTGTTCCATGTGGTTATTTTGTTTTATATTTGTTTTGTGTGGTTATCTAGTTTATCTTTACCTTTTTCCCTGTCTTTTCTGGAATAGATATTTTAAAAAATTTTGCATTCCTATTTGATTCCTTTATTGTCTTCTAAGCTATACCTCTTCTTGTACTTACAATCACTTTTATTTTGCTCTGAGGATTAAAATAGCACCGTGAACTTATCAGAGTCTACTTATTGTTAGTATTTTCCCCATTGCTGTTACATATTTCCAATGTAAAGATATTATAAGCTTAAATAAAATTTGCCTTTAACAGTGTGTTGTTTTCTGCATTCCCTCCTTTAGAGTCAATGATTCATTTAATATCATTTTCCTTTAATTGTACAATTTTCTTTATAATTTTTTTAGTAAATTTAGCTGATGTCACATTATCTGATTTTATGCCTTACTTTTCACTGGGTGCTATAGGCTGAATGTTTGTCTTGCCCCAGATTCATATGCTGAAGCCTAATCCCTAATTTCATGGTATTTGGAAGTAAAGCATTTGGGAGGTAATTAAGTCATGGAAGTGAAGCCCTCATAAATGGGATTAGTGCCCTTTTAAGACAAGACATAGGAGCATCCTCTCTCTCTCCCTTTACTCTCTGCTTTTTGGGGGCACAAGATTGATCATACAGGAGTGACCTCATTTGATACAGATTTCCTAGTATCTTGTTCTTGAACTTCACAATCTCTAGAACTGTGAAAATAAATGTCTGTCGTTTAAGTCACCAAGTCTGTGACATTCTGTTATGGCAGCCTAACCTGACTAGGATGCTGGGTTGATAATTTTGTTTTAACATTAGATGTTGCATTATTTTCTGGCTTTTATTATCTTTAAGGAGAAACCAGGCCTAATTCATATTAATATTCATGCTATGACTTTATTTAACAATTTTTACCTTAATATCTTTGATTTTCTATAGTTTGATTAGGATTTGTCTATTGAATTGTGCTGAACTTTTGGATTTCTACATTTATTTTATTCACCAGAATTGAAAGATTTAAGGCTCTTTTTTCTCAGTTTTTGTTTTATTTTGTATTGTTCTGTGTTTTTTTTTTTCCTTCTTTCTCTAGCTCTTCTGTCTCTTCCCTTTTTTTGGACCCCTAATCTATTCGTGATAGACCACTCAACATTATCTTACAGGTCACTATGTCAATTTTATTTATTGTTTCTTCTTTATATAAGATAATTTTTATTAATCTTTTTCCACATTCACTAAAACTTCCTTCTGCTGTTTTCAATGTGCAGTTTAACCATTCTAATACACTAAATGCATTTCAGATAGTGAAATTTTCTATTCTGAGATACTTACTTACTATCATATTTTGTTTTTCACTTCATAATTGAGTTTCACTGTTTGTTCACTTATTATGATAGTCATTTCCTTTATATTCTTCCCCATATATGTACTGGTTTATTTAATGTTTCTGATTGTTAAGTCTCACATTACCAGGTCTTATTCTATTACTTGTTTTTCTTTTCTCCCCTAAATACAGCTCACATTTTCCTGTTTCTTCTTACATGTAGTAATTTTGGATTTTATACTGAACAATGTAGATAATTCAATCCAGAGGCTTTCAGTTAGGTTTTGGTTCTCTGAAGTATGTTGGTTGCTTTTTCTAAGGAAGCAATTAAGTTATTGGTTGATACTTCTGAAATCATGAAGGCTTGCTTTTGCATTTTGATAGACTCCAGCTATGTAAAGACTGAAGTTTTTACCAAGCACTCTAACTTGACTTGATTAATACTCTCTTTCTTTGAACTGTTGACCTCAACTGACCCTCCCATCTCAGCCTCCCAAAGTGCTGGAATTGCAGGTGTGATCCACTGTGCCCATCTATTCGACAAATGATGCTGGGGTAACTGGCTAGCCATATACAGAAGAATAAAACTAGACTGTTACCTTTCACTATACACAAACATTAACCCAAGATAGATTAGAGACTTAAATGTCAGTCCTCAAACTATAGAAAACCTGTGAAATGCCCTTCTCAACATTGGTCTTGGCAAAGAGTTTACGCCCAGGTCCCCAAAGTAATCACAATAAAAATAAAAATTCACAAGTGAGACATAATCAGACAAAAGAACTTCTATGCAACAAAAGAAGCTATCAACAGATTAAACAGACAACCTATAAAATGGGAGATAATATTCACAAACTATGCATCCAACAAAGGTAAAATATCTGGAATCTATAAGAAATTTAAACAAATCAACAAGCAAAAACAAATAACTCCATTAAACGTGATGAAAAGACAAGAACAGACACTTCTCAAAAGAAGACATATAAACAAATAACAAACATATGAAAGCAATGCTTATCAACAGTAATCATCAGAGAAATGCAAATCAAAACTACAATAAATACTATCTCACACCAGACAGAATGGATATTATTAAAAAGTCAAAAAATAACAGATGCTCACAAGGCTGCTGAGAAAGAGAATGCCTTTCTCAGTGTATACACTGTTGGTGAGAATGTAAATTAGTTCAGCCACTGTGGAAAGCACTTTGGAGATTTTTCCAAGAACCTAAAACAAAGCTACCATTTGATCCATCAATATCATTGCTGAGCATATACTCAAAGAAATATAGATCGTCATACCTGAAAGACACATACACTTGTATGTTCATCACTGTGCCATTTACAATAGCAAAGACGTGGAATTAACCCAGATGCTCCTCAATGATGTATTGCATGAATAAAATATGTGGTATATATACACCATTAAATCCTTCACAGTCATAAAAAGAATGCAATAATGTTCTTTGCAAAAAGGATGGATCTGGAGGCTATAATCCTAAGTGAATTAATCTAGGAACAAAAGACCAAATACTGAATATTTGAACTTATAAGTGAGAGCTAAGCATTGAGCACCCATGAACATAAATGGAAACAATAGACCCTATGGAATACTAGAACGGGGAGGGTGAGAAGGGAGCCTGGTTTGAAAAACTACTATTGGACACTACGCTCACTACCCGCATCCACCATGTCCATGTAACAATATTACACATGTACCTCCTGTAACAAAAATAATAGCTGAAATTAAAAACGGTAATAATAAATAGCAGTAACAAGTCTCTCTCTTGCATTAAGCAAAAATTGAAATCTCTGTCCAGTTCTCTCAGCCATCCACGTGTGTGCTTTTTTTTTTTTTTTTTTTTTTTTGAGCTGCTTGGAGTCTTCTCATGCCGGAGTAGTTTGGGAGTCGGCCAATGATTCAAAGGGAATTTTGATGCAGATACTTCACCTGTTCTGGCAGCCACAAATTCAGCCCTTCAGGCCAAAAATCGTTCTGCTTAAGTTCTATTTACGCCACACCAAACAGACCAGTGAGTTCCCTCAATATAAAAAACATATGAGAATTGATTTTTTCCAGTATCTTTTTTTCAAGTGTCAAATTTTTTCAACTTCTGCCTGTTTTTGTTCACTCTCCAGATTTCAAATAGTAATTATCAATTTATTTTCAGATTTATTTATATTCATTATATTTATTATACTTACAGTGTAGAACACTAATTTTTTATTTGCATAAAAATTTTTATTAACACTTCACACATGCATTTATAGTGATACAGTTTGGATGTGTGCCCCTGCCCAAATCTCATATTGAAATGTAATCCCCAATGTTGGAGGTGGGGCCTGGTGGGAAGTGACTAGATCATGGGGCAGATTTCTCAGAAATGTCTTAACGCCGTCCTACTTGGTATTGCCCTTGGGATTGGGAGTGAGTCCTTATATGATCTAATTGTTTAAAAGTGTGTAGCATCTCCCTCCTTGCTCTCTTGCTCCTCCTCTGGTCATGTGACGTGCCTGCTCCCCCTTCACCTTTCACCATGATTGTAGTTTTCTGAGGCCACTGCAGAAGCTGAGCAGATGCCAGCATCATGCTTCTTGTACAGCCTGCAGAACCATGAGAGATTAAACTTATTTTCTTTATAAATTACCTAGTCTCAGGTGTTTCTTTATATTGGTGTGAGAATGCAGTAACACATTTAGAATGTCACATATTCCAGGAACTAAGATAAACTAATATTTTGGTTCTTAGATAAGGTAGACAGAGAAGTAGCTCCCAAGCAGCTTATATATAAGAAAGATAAATCTGTGAAAAGATAATTAAAATAGGATAAATGTTATAAAGAGTGAGAATGACATTAGATGTCAGTACCTAATATAATATGATAGATCAGAGAACTATGTCTGAGCAGGTTAATTTCAAACTGAATATAAGCTGTGACAAGTTAAAGTGTATGTGGCAGGTGGATGTTTCTAAGAGGAGGAGGCAAAATGCGTGCAGATTTTATATGTAAAGTATAATAAAAAGTTCAAATAAAAGTGAGAAAAAAGCATAATGTGGTTGTAGTGATAAGACTGAGGTTGACAATGGAATGAAATAGACCTAAGGATAGAAAAAAAGAATTTTTTTTTCTTCAGAGTTAAAATAATTGCTATCAGTTTAATCATTTACTACTCTATTAGTCCTCCATTAGTTATGAAACTATCATGAAACCGAATAAAATACTTGACCAAAAGATAACTTTAAGTCATCTGTCAGATGACAATGAGAAGATATAGCATTTTAAATTTTATGATATATATCAGATATTCTTTTAAGTGTATTGTATGTATGTATATTAACTTGTTCAATCTGTATCACCCTCTAAGGATGTGCCATTCTTATTCTAAGTTTGAAGTTAAAGAAACTGAGATGTTAAGTGATCAAGTTCATTGGCATAATTGAAAGATTAAAATAAGAAAAAACATTTCAAAATTAAAACATTGTCAAATAACAAAATCAACAAAAATTTGGTTTTTTTCCCTGTTGAATGCATTTCATACAAAGTAGACTTAGTACAATAAATTTTTTATGCAGGTTTAGAAAGACTGAAAATTTTTAGGGCAGGTACCAAGATTTGAACCCTAATAGTCTGGGTGACTTTCAATGTGTGAACTTATAATTACCTCACCATAGCTGCCTTTTATGTGTTTGGTTTACCACTTTATTTTTTAAAAAATAAATTATATTAAATTTAAATACTATTTTCACATGTTTAATTTTTACTTGAGAATGACTCTGCTCTTTGATTTCTTGCATTTTTCGGGAAACTCTCCCCAAATTAGAATGACAACTCTATATTTTCCAAAATCATTGTTTTCCTGATTTCAAATTTGAATAATCCTAAACTACTTCTGCAGGCCACCAAGGAACGTAAAATTAATAGCGAATTACTTTGCAATAGCACCTGCTGATTACATATGAACACTGTGATTCAAGACATCAAGAAGTGCTTATTAAGAACACTGCCAAAGGTTTTGGCTTGTTCTTTTAAATATTTTATTGACTCTACATCTTCATGCTTCCAAGTAGAAACCCTGTACTCCATTAAAATTCACTAATAATTAAAATAACATAGGTTTTATCTCATAAAAGTGACAGTTATTTTTAGATAAATATGTGTACTTATATTACTATTTTTTATGAGATCTAACTTTCTCTCTAAACAATCACTTCACACAAATAATTGAGTGAGTCTTTTATTTTCATTGCTGGTAAAAGGCCTCTCAAGCTGCACTGCCATTTTGTGTGCACTGCTTTCCAACAGCTTTCCTATACGCCTGTACTGTTTGTTTCTACTCTCCCTTTGCGGCTTGTCCTGATTTCCTGTATCAGGCTCAATCCTATTTTTCTGTTGCGTTTACTTTGTTCTGGACTAAGCCAATTTGATGCCTTGATTTCTTTTTACACTTTCTACATAATTAGCTAATTTTCCCATGTGCCTGTGAAAGTGGTTGCCTAAGGAACATGAAGTGTACTTGAATTTCTCCAGCTTTTAATCTATTCTTATTATTATAAAGTTAATATAAACTTTGTTTAAGTTCATTTTGTTCTTATTTCTTCCTTTTTGTTAAGCTGGTAGATTTTTATCTTTTTTTCTTTCTTCCTAAATAATAGATTTAGCACGCTATGTATGTGCTACTTGTTTATTTCTGCCCCAATCACTCTTTTTAAATCTGTTCCATGCTTGAGATGAAAACAAGAAAACTGCATGTCCCAACACTATTACTACCTAGTTTCTTATTAGGTTCAGGATGGGAGACACTGAGGAAAGACTGAAACAAATAGTGAAGCAAGAGGTACTTGCTTCTTTTCCACCTCTGGTAGACATCCCCTAGAAGCTAAAGACAGATACAGCTGCAGACTGGGCTCCCATGAGCACTCAGAAAATCACCATCCCATGTTTCCCTAAGGGTCATTAGATAGTACCTCATGGCATCTGAGGACATGTGCGGTCCCCTCATAACTATATTCTGATAGCCCCAATCATTTTATTTTTCCTCTTGTTATACATTTTATAGCTACATCTTCATTACCACTTTCTCCACTTCAAAAGAAAAAAAAATAAACCTTTCATACTCTGAGTAAATAATTGACTCCTTTCATTAAATCCATTTTGTTTAAAATGCCTCTGATAGTAGAATTATAAAGTTCACTTTGATTTTTTTTTTTTTTTAGTTTTTACATTTCACTTTTATTGATTTTATTTTCTTGACATATTTTCATTCTGAATTTTTTTCTCATTGTAACCTTTCATTTATGACAATGAACATTTATTAATGATTTTTCTACCTTGAGTTTCAAACAGTAGCATTGTACATGAAGGAGCACAGCCAGTGAACTAAAAATATAATAGTTGGGGGGGGGGAGCAAGATGGCCGAATAGGAACAGCTCCAGTCTGCAACTCCCAGCGTGAGCAACACAGAAGACGGGTGATTTCTGCATTTTCAACTGAGGTACTGGGTTCATCTCACTAGGGAGTGCCGGACAATCGGTGCTGGTCAGCTGCTGCAGCCTGACCAGCCAGAGCTGAAGCAGGACAAGGCATCACTTCACCTGGGAAGCACAAGGGGGAAGGGAATCCCTTTTTCTAGCCAGGGGAACTGAGACACACAGCACCTGGAAAATTGGGTAACTCTCACCCCAATACTGCGCTTTAAGCAAACCGGCACACCAGGAAATTATATCCCACACCTGGCCAGGAGGGTCCCATGCCCACAGAGCCTCCCTCTTTGCTAGCACAGCAGTCTGCGCTCTAACCACAAGGCAGCAGTGAGGCTGGGGGAGGGGCGCCTGCCATTGCTGAGGCTTAAGTAGGTAAACAAAGCCCCTGGGAAGTTCGAACTGGGTGGAGCTCACATCAGCTCAAGGAAGCCTGCCTGTCTCTGTAGACTCCACCTCTGGGGACAAGGCACAGCTAAACAACAACAACAACAACAAAAGCAGTAAAAACCTCTGCAGATGCAAATGACTCTGTCTGACAGCTTAGAAGAGAGCAGTGAATCTCCCAACAGGGAAGTTGAGATCTGAGAAGGGACAGACTGCCTGCTCAAGTGGGTCCCTGACCCCTGAGTAGCCTAAGTGGGAGACATCCCCCACTAGGGGGAGACTGACACCCCACACCTCACACAGTGGAGTACACCCCTGAGAGGAAGCTTCCAAAGTAAGAATCAGACAGGTACACTCGCTGTTCA